>NC_050573.1:135784477-136084477 GCF_011100635.1 Trichosurus vulpecula | reverse complement strand
CTTTTCCTATCTGCTCTTTAGTTTTTTTTAGCTACTTTCTGTGGTACCAAGTCATGATCTTTGCCTTTAGGGAGAATCTAGAATAATATACCTCCTTCATAACTAGAAAAATATCTTGCTATTATTCTGTTTTGCATAAGGAGAAGTGATCTCTTCCTCCTTAATTCTGACATCTTTAGAATCCTGTGTGGAGAAAAAAATAAAAAACCATGGCCCTGACCAAGCTCTAAGCACTCTATGTACCTGCTTCAGCTGCCTTCATGGTTGATGGAATAAATCGTTCTCATCCATCCATTCTACCTGGGAAAGCCTTCACATGCTTAGGGTAGATATTCCTCAACTCACCGACAGGTTTGAGGCCTGTTGACCTTCAACCTGGTTTGCCTGTCTGCCAAAACGGTTTATTGGGGTGTGGCCACTGTGCATGCTACAGTTTCTTGGGGCCACAGGTGAGAATTGGGTGAAAGTGGACACCAAATGTGGATGAGCAGCCCTGAAAAGGGTTCAACAAGCCCTCAGCCAGAAGTGCTAATCCTCCCCAAACACCCGATACACCCCTAATGCACAGGATAGTCATGTTATCCCCTACTCAATAAGCTCCAGTGGCTATTGCCTCCAGTATCAAATACAAAATACTCTGTTGGATTTTCAAAGCCTTTCATAACCTGTCCTGCTTTCCAGTCATACATTTTACTCCCAGACATGTACTCTTCAATCTGGCGACACTGGCTTCCTGGATTTTCCACTAACAAAACACACCATCTCTAGGCTCTGGGCATTTTCTCTGGCTATCCTCCATTCCTGGGATGTTCTCCCTTCTCCACTATAACTACTGACCTCCCTAGCTTCCTTAAGTCCCAACTAAAATCTCATCTTTTGCTGGAAGCCTTCACCAACCCCTCTTAATTCCACTGCTTTCCCTCTGTTAATTGTTTCCTATTTATTCTATATATAGCTTGCTTTGTATCTATTTTATTGAATGTTATCTCCCTCAGTAGACTGTAAGCTCTTTGAGGGCAAGGACTGTCTTTTGCCTTTTTCTATCCCCAGCTTAGCATAGTGTCTGGCACTGAATAGCTGCTTACTAAGTGATTGATTGATAGCTCCCCTGGCCTCCTTCAAGATTCCATTCAAATCCCATTGTGTGAAAGAAGCTGTTTCTTGTCTTCCTTGCTGCTGCCTCCAAGAGTTTTTCTTACAAGATTATGTCCATGTACTTTGTATATATATCTTGTATGTACCTATTTACATGTTGTCTTCTCTGTTAGAATGTGAACCCCTCAAGGAAAGCAACTGCTTTTTGTTTGCTAGTTTTGCCTTTCCCTGCATCCCAGTGTTCAGCACAATGTCTTGTACATAATAAGCACTTAAAAAATGCTTCTTATGTGACTGACTGACTGACTAACTGGCTGACTTCCAGACACTTGCAGAGAACATAATGATTGCTGTTTAGAACAGTCCTCTCCCAGTGATAGCATAATGACTTTCATGCCATATGTAGAGATTGAGGAAAAGAGCTGAGTGTGATTCTAGTCATACTAGAGATTGTATTTGCTTTGGCAATTAAGGTGGGACTTTTTACTGTTTTAGAATGATAAATTAATTCTCTTTGATTGAGTATAACTAGGTGCTAAACCACAGGCCTCAACCCCCAATTACTAGGTGCTAAACTGATGTAGGTGTGAAGCCCCCAGGGTCCTAAGGGGAGTTGCTAAGACCAGAGCCAATAGTAGGTGCCTAAGTTCTGGTGGCTCAGGTGACATTTGATGATATCTAAAGAGTGTACAAAAAGAGAGAACAGAGCTGCTTGCTTCAGGCTCTCACTCTTGGAGGAGTGTTGTTGGTGTAGGACTCTAGGCAGCTGCTCTAAGAGCCTCCTGGCTCATCAACCCAGATGTTGATGATTTCTTGGTAACTATGAATTATATTTGGTCTGTTTATAATGTATATTTGTAACTTGTTTGTATTTGCTCTGAAGTTCTGGGTGCTGGCTTTTTCCCCTGAACTAAGTGAATGATATTTGTATGTTGGATTGAAATAAGACTGCTAACCCTTTAACATTGCTTTCCTCATTAAAGCAGATCAAAAGAACCTGTGCTGGCAGCCTTCTTGTTGTTGGGCTTGTGTTGGTCTTTCACCCCCACAGCAGCTTCTAGCTGAATTGTTGTAACAGTATTTCTAGAACTATCTCCATCTCTTAATTTTTCTGCTTTTTTGTGCCATTCAACTAGGAAATTGCCTGGACACTGTGACACTATATTAAAATCTTGGAGGAGGAAAAAGAGGAGGGGGAAAAGGAAGTACAATATTCCCTCCTCTTTCCTAATCCCCTGCACAAATTTGCCAGTGGGGAAAATAATGCTGATCAGTTTTAAAAAGGCATCTATAGCAACCTATATACCCTTCTCTCTTCATCCCCCCTGAAAAATTACTTCAGGTTAAAAGTTCTCTGTGGATCTGAACCTACTTAAAAGCTGTAGCTCATGAGTTCCCTCCCAGTGTGTTTACTTTTGTTGGTCAAACATTTAATGAACTAGCATTGGAGGAAAAGCAGCAAAAACATTTCCTTCATAAACTGGGGGCTCACTTACTCACAAATGCATTTGTCATCATCGGGAAGATTGAGCACACTTAGGGAATATGTCTCAAAGTAACCTATATGATCAGGACACAAACATGGTTGGGTCACTCATGCCTCTAGTGCTGTAGAGTTGATGATGTCTTCTGGTGATGTTAGCACACTGCTCTCTGCTGGGCGTCTTGACTCTGCTATCTACTAGACCTCTTACTTCACTGGTCTTTTGGCGGTTGCTAGGTCCACTGTGTTTTCTGAATTTTGCTCTGCTAATGACTGCTAGGTACAGTGTCTTTGAGGGCAGGGGCTGTTTTTGGTTTTCTTTGTATCCCCACTGGGTACTTAGCACTGTGTCAGCCATATAGTAAGCACTTAACAAATGCTTGTTGACTGACTCACTGGATATTTGGACAAATTTCTCTCTGCTACCACTTCTGGACATCATCTCTATAGGATTGTTTCCTGGCCATCTATTAAGATGCAATGACTAGAAAACCTCTTTTCTAGTAAGAGCCTGTGTTAACTGTAGCAGAAGCTATATGCCACTTACCAACTAAGGGACTAAAGCCCAGGAAGAGGGTCTCCAGGCTAAATTATGTCAGTGTTTTGAACTTCTATGTCTGTGGCTTTGTAAGGGGCAGGACTGATGCCACTCTTCTAGTTCAGGTTTGATGTTAAGAATAAAATGAGGCACTCACAGATGCCTCCAAAAAAAGATTTACTTAGTCTTAACATAGGAAGGATATGCAACAGGCTTATAGTAGCACTTAGATTTTATAGACAGCCTACCCCCCCCCCCCCCCCCCCCCCCCGGCTGAACAACATCTGATATAACAGGGCAGGGTTTGGTGATTCACATGGTCTTTAGGAATCCATCAAGCGTGAAAGGCACTCATCCCATATAGGTGGAACCTTTTTATGCCCCTAGGTGACCAGGAAGCCAAGTCAATACAGCAAGGGGCCACCAGGAAGCTACATCAAGGAAGGCACAGCTTGAGCTCCTGGGCCAATCAAGTCCTAATTTTGTTGCCTTTTCAGGAAAATATGAGGCCGTGGCCTTCCTGATAGTGTGGGCTATGCTAGCTAGTGTTACATGTGGAACCTTGTGTGGGACACAGCAAGTTTTTCGCTGTTGTGGGTACGGTTGGATAGATTCTCTACTTAAGCTTTTTGATTCAAGAAATCTCTGTGAGATCATAGAGAAATATGGCAACTGTTTTTTTTAAGCCTACAAATATACAGTTATTTTTTTTGTTTGTTTCCAGTGAGTACTCCTTCGCAAGTCAGTTCCATTGGTGTGATTTTCAAACTTTTTCTTTGTTGATGGCTTGACTGATAAGTACTGATACTTTTTGTATGATTGAATTCTCTATAAATATTAGTAAAAGAAGGGAGGTCATTGTCCTAAATATCACTAAAAATCCCCAACACAACCTATGTTACATTATTGCTTTTATTACATATAAGTGCTTGAAGTAAGCCTGCTTGTGTACTTAAGGCCAAACTCATTAAGATCCTATTTTGTTGCCTCTTTGTGACATTGGAGGTAACCTTGTCTTTGTGAAGACTTTGTTAACACAGTGCAGGATTTAGTAGGACCTAGTAAGCCATTGACAGACTCAGTGTTTGTTATCTGAAAAGAAATACTTGTCAGTCAAAGGTTGACCACTACAGGTTGTAGCCATGAGAGATTGTAATCTATGTCACCAGAAGTTATATAACAACAAGGAAATCATGGATCCTTCAAGTGTTGAAAGGCTATAGGAAAAAAAGTCAGGAATATCCACTGAATGTAAATTCTTGGAGGGTAGAGATTATCTAATTTATTTCCAATGAATTTTCAGCAATACAGCACAGTATTTGATATGTAGACATATTCTTTATTACCTTGGATGATGCTGGTTAGAGATGTACAGTAATGCTCAAATTAACAGAGAAAAAGTAAAATAATTACATTTATGCTGCAATCACTGGT
The DNA here is from genome assembly GCF_011100635.1 of Trichosurus vulpecula. Lineage (NCBI taxonomy): Eukaryota > Metazoa > Chordata > Mammalia > Diprotodontia > Phalangeridae > Trichosurus > Trichosurus vulpecula. The sequence goes on along the minus strand of NC_050573.1, from coordinate 136,079,927 downwards.
TCTAGTGACTTGTTTTCACATGATTTGGCACAGAATTCACAGGATTTTGACACATATTCTTTAATTTTTCATCATGAAACCATACATTTATCACATTGTATATTAAGCATATCTTTGAAAAACTGGAGACTTTTTCAAGTCTCATGTTGATTATAGCTCATAGGATTTTGTTTGTTTTGTTTTGATTTTTGTTTTGGAGGGGGGAAGGCAAGGCAATTGGGGTTAAGTGACTTGCCCAAGGTCACACAGCTAGTAAATGTGTCAAGCATCTGAGGCTGGATTTGAACTCAGATCCTTCTGACTCCAGGGCCGGTGTTCTACTCACTCTGCCACCTAGCTGCCCCAACAGGTTTTTAATTAGGTTTAAATAAAGGGAGTTATCAGACCACTGAAGCATGTCCATCTTTATTTCTTGGATAAATTTCTGAATTTTTAAAGTTTGGTGAAGATATCCAATTATTACAGGCCCAGCTGAACTGTTTTTGACAGTGGTTTTGATATGGCCTTAATGAAAAAAAGAGTTTCATTTTTTTCAGTTTTCTAAAAATTATCTTTTTTCAGTCTTTTGTACTCATTATTATATTGTCCTGACCATTCTGTCTTTAGAACAATAGCAACTATTTTTTTTACTGGCTGCCTTGTTTTCATTCCTATGTTAACCTGTAGAGGAATCAATAAAACTCCACTAGCTGCTAGGTCCTTCTAAAGGTTTTGATTATTCTTTAAGAGTTAGTTGGGATAATTTTCCTTTTTGATCATTTTCATGCATTTAGTCCTATTACTATGTAGACTTGAATGATCCTTGAAATTTTTGATTTCCTTATATTGATAGTCACAGTATCTCTAGCAGTCACTCAGGTGCATTCTTTTAGAGCTCCAACTTTTGGATATTCTCTTGGAGTAATAATATTCATTCTTAAAAACCAGAAAACTAAAAACACAACAAAAGAGGGCAATAAAATACCAGCATATAATATGAAAGCCAGCATTCAGCTGATGGAAAACAAACTAACTAAAAAAAAGGCATCAGTTCAGTCCTGGCTATGGTCGGACAGTTTAATTTCAGCAAAAATGCATACATATTACAATTTTTTTAGAAAATGAAACCATATCAACACCATTGCTTGGCCTAAGTAACTTGCATATCACTAGAAAACCATGACTCTTATAGGTTTCATTAAGATTAATTTAATTATTATTCCTTTCTGCTCCAGTCTGAATATAACAAACCTACGTTATTGTGTTTATTTGTAAAAATATACCATTTAGTCACAAGAATACAGTGCTTTCTTTATTTGGTAAGCGTAAGCAAAGAATATGCTTGACAGACTTTCAGTTTTAAAGTGAATTGGGTGCAGCAGAGCCAAGATGGAGGAGAAGAAGCAGGATTCTCCTGAGCTCTCCCAAATTCTCCTCCAAACAACTTTAAATAATACCTTAAAAGGAATTCTGGAGGGGCATAACCCAGTCTACTACAACACAGGCTGGGCACCAGCAAACCAGCAGCAGGCCTTAGGGATGACTGAATCAGCTGTGGCAGTAGCTGCTTCTGGAACTCCCAGGCCACAGATGATAAGGGGGTCAGACCAATTGGTCAGAAGATTACAGGGGTCCTTTTGCTGGCGTTGAGTGTAGGACTCTGTTGTATTGCCCATATGTGGATCTGGGTTGCAATCCCAGGGCAAGGAAGAACACTAGTACTTCATACCTTGCAGCGTCAGGTGAGTAGGGATCCTGGTCACAGTTCCAGTGTGGAAAAGAATGTTTGTAATTGTTCACAAATCAAAGCACAGGCCAGGAGAGCAGTGACCACACCTCTCTTTAGGTCATACAGCCTTGGAAGAACTGAAAACTTACAGACTCTCACAACTAACTCAGAGAGCAATAGCATGAAAGGTTTAAAGCTTGGGTTGGTGTCCCTTCCACCCCAGGAGAAGAGCTCTATTTTAACATAGATTTAAAGGTCAAGAAATAGGCCAGAAAACAAGCAAACAACAGAAAAAGAATCTGATCATAGAAAGTCACTATGGTGACAGGGAAAATCAAAACACAAACTCGGAAAAAGTCAACAGTTAAATTTGCTGTGGCAAAAACCTCAAAGAAAAAAAATGTGAATTGTCTCAGGCCCAAAAAGAATTCCTGGAAGAGCTCAAAAAGGATTTTAAAAATCAAATAAGAGAGATAGAAGAAAAAATGGGAAAAGAAATGAGAGGAATGCAAAAAAAAATCATGAAAGAAGAGTCAACAGCTTGATAAAGCAGGCACAAAAAATACTGAAGAAAATAACATCTTTTAAAAATAAAACAGAATTGGCCAAATGGCTAAAAAAGAAAAGGTATAAAAATTCACTGAAGAAAAGAACTCCTTAAAAAGTAGAATTAGCCAAATGGAAGTGCAGAGCTGGTTCAGTATTAGGAAAACTATCACTAAAATTGACCATATCAACAAAAAACAACCGAAATCATGATTATATCAATAGATGCAGAAAAAGCCTTTGACAAACAATACCCATTCTCATTAAAAACAACAGAAAGTACAGAACCAATGGAACCTTTCTTAAAATGATAAGTAGTATCTATCTGAAACCAAAAGCAAGCATTATTTGAAATGGGGATAAACTTGAAGCCTTCCCAGTAAGATCAAGAGTGAACCAAGGATGTCTATTATCATCACTATTATTCAATATTGTATTAGAAATGTTAGCTATAGCAAAAAAGATAGAAATTGAAGGAATAAAAATAGGCAATGAAGAAACAAAATTATCACCCTGCAGATGATATGGTAATATGCTAAGAGAATCAACTAAAAAAATTAGTTGAAATAATTAACAACTTCACTAAAGTTTCAGGATAAAAAATAAACCCACATAAAACATCAGCATTTCTATATACTACCAACAAAACCTAGCAACAAGAAATTCCATTTAAAATATCTGCAGACAATATAAGATACTTGGGAGTCTATCTGTCAAGACAAACTCAGAGATTATATAGACACAATTACAAAACACTTTTCATACAAATAAAGACAGATCTAAACAATTAGAGAAATAGTCGTTCTTCATGGGTAGGCTGAGCCAATATAATAAAAATGAGCATTCTCCCGAAGTCAATTTACTTATTCAATTCTATACCAATCAAACTACCAAAAATATTTTATAGAGTTAGAAAAAATAACAAAATTCATCTGTAAGAACAAAGGTCAAGAATATCAAAGGAATCAATGAAAAAAATGAAAAGAAGGTGGCCTAGTAGTTCCAGATTTCAAACTGTGTTACAAAGTGGTAATCTTTGAAACAGTGTGTTCCGGCTAAGAAATAGAGTGGTGGATCAGTGGAATAGATTAGGTATACAATATACAGTAGAAAATAATCATAGTGAGTCAAGTGTTTGATAAACCCAAAGATTCAGGCTTTTGGGGTAAGAACTTACCATTTGACAAAGATTGCTTGGACAGGTAGAAAGCAGTCTGGCAGAAACTAGGCATAGACCAATGTTTAACACCATATTCCAAGATAAGGTCAAAATGGATAAATGATTTAGACATAAAGGGTGATATCATAAGTAAGTTAGGGGGACATAAAAAAGATCAATAGATAAGGAAGAGTTTATGACCAAATAAGAGAGAGGATTATGCAAAGTAAAAGAGATAATTTTAATTACATGAGATTAAAAGACTTTTACTACAACAAAACTATTGCAGCCAAAATAAGGAGAAAGATAGGAAACTGGGGGGGAAATTTACAGCAAGTTTCTCTGATAAAGGTCCATTTCTCAAATATCTAAGGAACTGAATCAAATTTATAAAAATAAGAGCCATTCTTCAGTTGATAAATGGTCAAAGTATCATTTTCCCATGTAGGAATGTAAACAGTTTAACCTTACAGAATCTTTTATGATTTCTCTTTCCTGGTTACCTTTTTATGTTTCACTTGATTATTGTATTTGAAAGTCAAATTTTCTATTCAGCTCTGGTCTTTTTGTCAGGAATGCTTGAAAATTCTCTGCTTTATTAAATATCCATTTTCTACCCTAAAGGGTTATAATCAGTTTTGCTAGGTTAGTGGTTCTTAGTTGTAGTCCTGGCTCCTTTGCCTTCTGGAATATTATATTCTAGGCCTTCTGTTCCTTTAATGTAGAAGCTGCTAAATCTTGTGTTATCCTGACTGTGGCTCCATGATATTTGAATTATTTCTTTCTGGCTCCTTGCAATATTTACTCCTTTAACTGGGAGCTCTGGAATTTGACTATGATATTCCTGGAAGTTTTCATTTTGGGATCTCTTTCAGGAGGTGATTAGTGGATTCTTTACATTTCTATTTTATCCTCTGATTTTAGAATGTCAAGACAGTTTTCCTTGATAATTTCTTGAAAGATATTCTCTAAGCTCTTTTTTTTAAATCATGCTTTCAGGTAGTCTAATAATTCTTAAATTATCTCTCTCTGAACTATTTTCCTGGTCAGTTGTTTTTCCAATGAGCTATTTCACATTTTCTTCTATTTTTTTATTCTTTTGACATTTAAACATTGTTTCTTGATGTCTCGTGGAGTCATTACCTTCCCCTTGCTCAATTCTGCTTTTTAAGGAGTTCTTTTCTTCAGTGAGTTTTTGTATCTCCTTTTCCATTTGGCCAATTCTACTTTTTAAGTGGATTTTAAGTGGATTCCTGGTATAAATCCCACCTAATCATAGTATATAATCTGTGTGATATATTGCTATAATTTCCTTGTTAATATTTTAATTAAAAAATTTCACATCAATATTTGTTAGGAAATTGGCTTATTGTTATCTTTCTCTGTTTTTGTTGTCCTTAGTTTAGGTATCAAAACCACAATTGTGTCATAAAAGGAATTTAGTAGGATTCCTTCTTTACGTATTTTTTCAAATAGCCTTATTTAATATTGGGATTAGTTTTTCCTTAAAGATTTGTTAGAATTCACTTGTGAATCCATCTAGTCCTGGGGATTTTTTCTTAGGGAGTTCATTGATGGCTTCTTCAATTTCTTTTTCCTCATAAAAACAGACTTATTAAAATATTCCATTTCCTCTTTTGCTAGTCTGGGGAGTTTATATTTTTAAAAATGCCAATCTGTTTCACTTAGATTATTAGTTTTACTGGCACATATAATTGGGCAAAATTGCTCCTAATAAGTGCTTTAATCTCATCTTCATTACTGGTGCATTCAGTCTTTTCATTTTTGATACTAGTAATTCGATTTTCTTATTTCTTTTTAAATCAAATTAATAAGTGGTTTATCTATTTTATTGTTCTTTTTTTCCCCATAAAACCAACTCTTAGTTTTATTTATTAGCTCAATGATATTTTCACTTTGAATTTTATTAATCTCTCCTTTGATTTTCAAAATTTGCATTTTGGCATTTATTTGGAGATTTTTAATTTGTTATTTTTCTAGTTTTCTAGTTGTATGACAACTTTATTGATCCGCTCTTTCATTGATGTACACATTCGGAGATATAAATTTTCTCCTACATACTACTTTGGCCACATCTCACAAATTTTTGAATGTTGTCTCATTGTTGTCATTCTCTTTAATGAAATTGCTAATTATTTCTACAATTTGTTCTTTGATCCACTCATTCTTTAGGATTAGACTATTAATTTTCAACTAATTTTAAATTTATGCTTCCACAGCCCCTTATTAAATATAATTTTTGTTGCATTATGGTCTGAAAAGGGTGTCTTTAATGTTTCTGTTTTTCTGCATTTGGTTATGATTTTTTTTTATGGCCTTATACAGGGTCAGTTTTTTTGAAGGTGCCATATTCAGCTGAGATAAAGGTATACTTCTTTCTATTTCCATACAGGGCTCTCCAGAAGTCTGTCATCTCTAACTTTCTAAGATTCTATTCATCTTGACTATTTTCTTATTTATTTTCTGCTTAGATTTATCTAGCTCTGAGAGGAGAAAGTTGAAGTCCTTCACTTGTTTAGTTTCACTGTCTATTTCCTCCTGTAATTCATTTAACTTTTCCTTTAAGAATTTGGATGCTTTGCCATTTAGTGCATCCAAATTCAATATTCAATATTTAGTTTCAATGTTTCTCCATTATCTATGGTGCCTTTTAACATAATGTAATTTTCCTGGTTATCTGTTTTCATTAGGTCTGTGTTTGCTTTTGCTTTTTCTGAGATCATGATTGCTACCCCTGTCTTTTTTTTATTTAATTTATTTAATATATTTAGTTTTCAGCACTGATTTTCACAAGAGTTTGAATTACAAATTTTCTCCCCATTTCTACCCTCCCCCCCACTCCAAGATGGCGTATATTCTGGTCGCCCTTTTCCCCAGTCAGCCCTCCCTTCTGTCACCCCACTCCCCTCCCATCCCCTTTTCCCTTCTTTTCTTGTAGGGCAAGATAAATTTCTATGCCCCATTGCCTGTGTATCTTATTTTCTAGTTGCATGCAAAAACTTTTTTGTTGTTGTTTTTGAACATCTGTTTTTAAAACTTTGAGTTCCAAATTCTCTCCCCTCCTCCCTTCCCACCCACCCTCCCTAAGAAGTCAAGCAATTCAACATAGGCCACATGCGTATCATTATGTAAAACCCTTCCACGATACCCATGTTATGAATGACTAGCTATGTTATGTTAATTGTTTCTTTCTGGCTGCTTGCAGTATTTTCTCCTTGATCTGGGAGCTCTGGAATTTGGCGACAATATTCCTAGGAGATTTCTTTTTGGGATCTATTTGAGGAGGTGATTGGTGGATTCTTTCAATTTCTATTTTGCCCTGTGGCTCTAGAATATCAGGGCAGTTCTCCTTGATAATTTCTCGAAAGATGGTATCTAGACTCTTTTTTTGATCATGGCTTTCAGGTAGTCCGATAATTTTTAAATTATCTCTCCTGTATCTATTTTCCAGGTCAGTGGTTTTTCTAATGAGATATTTGACATTTTCTTCCACTTTTTCATTCCTTTGGTTCTGTTTTATAATATCTTGATTTCTCATAAAGTCACTAGCTTCCACTTGCTCCAATCTAATTTTTAAGGTAGTATTTTCTTCAGTGGTCTTTTGGAACTCCTTTTCCATTTGGGTAATTCTACCTTTCAAGGCATTCTTCTCCTCATTGGCTTTTTGGAGCTCTTTTGCCATTTGAGTTAGTCTATTTTTTAAGGTGTTGTTTTCTTCAGTATTTTTTGGGGTTTCCTTTAGCAAGTCATTGACTTGTTTTTCATGGTTTTCTTGCATCCTTCTCATTTCTCTTCCCACTTTTTTCTCTACTTCTCTAACTTGCTTTTCCAAATCCTTTTTGAGCTCTTCCATGGCCTGAGACCAGTTCATGTTTTTCTTGGAGGCCTTTGTTGTAGGCTCTTTGACTTTGTTGACTTTTTCTGGCTGTATGTTTTGGTCTTCTTTGTCACCAAAGAAAGATTCCAAAGTCTTAGACTGAATCTGAGTCTGTTTTTGCTGCCTGGCCATGTTCCCAGCCATCTTACTTGACCCTTGAGTTTTTTGTTGGGGTATGACTGCTTTTAGAGTAAAGAGTACTATGTTCCAAGCTTGAGGGGATGAGCTGTTGTTTTCAGAGCTATTACAGCCAGCTCTGCCACACCAGCACTCCTCCTTCCCCAAGAACCGCCAACCTGGACTGGACTCAGATCTTCAGCAGGCTCTTCACTCCTGCTCTGATCTGCCACTTAATTCCTTCCACCAGGTGGGTCTGGGGCCAGAAGCAACTGCAGCTGTAGTTCTGTAGCTGCCCCACCTCCGCTGCCCCCAGGTGGTGGCTGAACCGCGAACTCCTTCTTTCACTCAGTCCCCAGCAGCTTTTCCCACTAACCTTCTCTGTTGTCTTTGGTGTTTGTGGGTTGAGAAGTCTGGTAACTGCCGCAGCTCACTGATTCAGGGTGCTAGAGCCTGCTCCACCTGGCTCCCGGTCTGGCTGGTCCTGCCACTGCCCGTGCTGGGCTCTGCTCCACTCTACTCCGCTCCCAGCTCCATGTGCGATAGACTTCACCCAGCAACCATCCAGCATGTCCTGGGCTGGAGCCCTGCTTCCATCTGCTATTTTGTGGGTTCTGCAGTTCTAGAATTGGTTCAGAGCCATTTTTATAGGGTTTTGGAGGGACTTGGTGGGGAGCTCATGCTAGTCCCTGCTTTCCAGCCACCATCTTGGCTCTACCCCTGACTTTTTTATTTCAGCTGAAGCATAATCTACTCTGCTCCAGCTTTTCATTTTAACTCTGTGTGTGTTTCTCTCTGTTTCTAGTGTATTTCTTGTAAAAAACATAATGTTGGGTTTTAGTTACTAATTTATTCTGCTATCTTCTTCTATTTTATGGGTGAGTTCATCTCATTTACATTCACAGTTATGATTACTAACTTTACATTTCCTTCCATCCTATTTCTTTTGTTTATTCATTTCTCTATTAATATCCTGTCCCTCCTGTCCCTCCTCTAAAGTCTTTTTTTTGATTTTGACCGTTGCTGTCTTTTATCTGCTCTTCTATCTTGTCTTTATCCCTCCCTCCTCTCTTAATCCCTTCCCTTCCTACTTCCCCATTGGGTAAGCTAGATTTCTATTAGCAGTTCTGTATGTATGTGTGTGGGTCTTTTTTTTTCTTTCTGTGAACCAATTTAGATGTGAGTGAGGTTCAGGTGTTGATCACTTCCACCATTTTCCACTTCATTGCAAAAGCTCTTCCTTGTACACTTTTTTTATGAGATTTTTTCCTACTCTTACTTTCCCTTCCCCGCTTCTCTTAGGGGATCTCTCTTTCCCCTATCCATCTTCCCCCATTATCCAAATACAGTTGATTCACTCCTGCACTCTCTATGTAGAATCTTTTTAACTGCCCTAATAATTATAGTTTTTTAAAAAGCTACGTATATCATCTTCACATATAGAAAGACACACAGTTTAAACTTGTTGAGTCCCTTATGATATCTTTTTCATGTTTACCTTTTTATGCTTCTTTTGTGTATTTGAAAGTCACATTTTCTATTTTACTTTGGTCTTTTCATCAGGAATGCTTGAAAGATCTCTATTTCATTAGATATTCATTTTTTCCCTTGAAGGATTATGCTGAGTTTTGCTGGGTGAGTTAGTCTCGGTTGTAATCCCAGCTCTTTTGACTTCTGGAATATCATATTTCAAGTTCTCCAGTCCTTTAATGTAGATAATGCAAAATCTTGTGTGATCCTGACTGTGGCTCTACAGTATTTGAATGGTTTCTTCTGGCTTCTGGAAGTATTTTCTTTTTGACCTGGGAGCTCTGGAATTTGGATGTAATATTCCTGGAGTTTTCATTTTGGGATCTCTTTCAGGTGGTGATTGATGGATTCTTTCAATTTCTATTTTACCCTCTTATTCTAGGATATCAGGGAAGTTTTCCTTGTTAATTTCTTTTTTTTGGGGGGGGGGGTTAAGTGACTTGCCCAAAGTCACACAGTTAGTAAGTGTGTCAAGTCTCTCAGGTGGAATTTGAACTCAGGTCCTTCTGACTCCAGGGCTGGTGTTCTACTTACTGTGCCACTTAGCTGCTCCCTTGATAATTTCTTGAAAGATGATGTCTAGGCTCTTCAAAGATGGCTGTCAGTAATCCAATACTCTTTAAATTGTCTCTCCTCAATCTATTTTCTAGGTTAGTTGTTTTTCCTGGGAGATATTTCACGTTTTCTTCTATTTTTTTCATTCTTCTGACTTTGTTTTACTATTTCTAGATGTCTCATGAAATCATTAGCTTCCACTTGCCCAATTCTAATTCTTTAGTAATTATTTTCTTCAGTGAACTTTTGTTAACTTTCTCTACCATTTGACCAATTTTGCTCTTTAAGGAGTTGTTTGTATCAGTGAAGTTTTTTTTAACCTCTTTTTCCATTTGGCAAATTCTGCAAATTCAGTTTTTTTAATGTGTTATTTTCTTTAGTATTTTTTGTACTTCTTTTACGAAATTATTAATTGTCTTTTCATAATTTTTTCCTTCGCTTTCATTTCTTTACCCAATTTGTCTTCTATCACTCTCATTTGATTTTGAAAATCATTTATTAGATCTTGGCATTCTTGTTGGGCTTCTGTCCTATTCACATTTTTTTTCTTTATGTATTACTTATAGCTGTTTTGACTTCATTTTCTTCTTCTGAGTTTATCTTAATCTTCACTATCACCTTAGTACCTTTTATGTTCAGGGTTTTTTTTTGTTTGCTTATTTTTTCACCTTATTTCTTGACCTGGAAGTTTAAGTTTCAGTTGGACTCTGTTCCCAGCATGGGGGGTGGGGGGGTGGGAGGTGGAGGGGCATTGTTTCAAGATTTAGGCTTTTTCACGTGGCTGTTTTCAGAGCTAGTTCTGACAGTTTAGAAGTTTTTGGTGCTTGCAAGTGTCAAAATCCCTATGCCAAGACCACCCTTCTCACTTTACTCTTTTCTTTTTACTATTAGGAGACACCCTGTTTTCCAGAGCTGAGGCACAGCAAGCACACTGTGTCCTGAGCTTAGCATAACAACAATCCTTTGTGCTCACCCTCTGGATGAACTCAGCTGCAGCAAAATCTCAGAATTAGTTCGCATCAGCTCCAGGTCATTCCTGAGCTTGGGCAAGTACCTGCAGGACCCATGTTCTGGTCATGAAGTCCTGCTATGAATCAGACTTGATTGATAATCTCATCAATGAAAGCAAACTTGTTGCTGTTACCCCTCCTAGTCAGGGCTATAGCTCCCTGTGTAGCTATTGGTATATGTATTGAGATTTGCCCATACTAAAGTGGGTTTCCTAAAGGAGGCCCTGGCACATATGTCTAATTGCCCTCCTCCAGTGGAATAAAGAAAGTTTTTTGGTTATGACCACTGTTATCACTTTGGTTTTATTTCATTTTATTTCTTAGAGTTAACTGTGGTTATAATAACCTGTGTGAGTGAGTTGTTATTTTTCAGAATTAACAGAATAATCTCTGTGACTTTTTGGTCATTTATTTTCAGACTTGACAATTGGTATGATGGTCTCTGGCTTGAGAGCTCCCCAAGGTGCTGCTACCACCTTGTCGCACACTAGTGTTTCATCCACATTTGCTCCAGGCCAACCTCCTCCCCTGTTTCACAGATCTCTCTTTTGACTTCCTGTCTTGTCTTGGGCTGGAAAAATGTCTCACTCTGACCTTTTGTTGGCTCTGCCACTCCAAATTTCAATTCGAGGCATTATTTTGAAGTTGTTTGGAGGGGAGTGTTAGGAGAGCTCAGCTGAGTGTTTTCTCTGCTCTGCCATCTTGGCTTCACCTCCTGAAGTCTGAAGTAGGCATTATTATTATTATTGTTTCCATTTTACAAATGAGGAAACCAGCTGAAAAAGGTTTATTAGTAAGTGTTGAGGTAGGAGTAAAACTCAGTATTTCCTGTTTCCATTTGCTGATCTGCTTGTTTTCAACTCCATAGAACAACATGCCCCATCTGGGTTAATTTCATCCCCATGCCCTTTTAATCTCATCAATGAAAGCGTTGACTGACACCATCTCCCCCAGCCTCCCCTTCTCTCTTATCATTAGTCTTTTGTTTTTGAAGAATACCAAGTACATCATAGGGTGATATCTTGACTTGCATGTGAATTGGATTTAAGTGAGGTAGAGTTGCCCAAAGTCTATCAGTCTTATGCTCTCTTCCTAGGTCCAGGCACCTTGGCATCTTCAATTTCTGATCAAGTTCTAAGTGCTCCATGACATCTGCTTCAGACAGCTTTTATTGTTTTCATCTGCCCATTCTGCCAGGGGAAGTCTTTATACGCTTGGGTCCACATCCCTCTAACTCACTGATGCTGTTGGTTAACTGTCAACCTACTTGAGCTGTCTGCTGTGACTGTTTTACTGGGATATGGCCTCTTCACATGCTACAGCTTCTTAGAGCCACAGATTCTCTCTTATTGAAAGATTGGAGGTCAGAGTACCAAACTCTTCCCAATGCTCTTCTTTCTAGAGGGCAGAAACTGGACTTTTCAATTCACTATACTCTGCATCTATTGCTCTGCCTGTTTTCAGCTCCATGGAACAAGATGTCCCTGTGCCAGGTACTCCCTTGTCGTCCCCCCAACCATTTCTTGCCTCCTTTTGTGCGTTGTCTCCCCTCATTATAAACTCCTTGAGAGCAGGGGCTATCTTTCATTTTATTAATTGTGTCTCCAATTCTTAGCACAGTGCCTGGAACATAGTGGGTTTTTAATAAATGTTAACTAGATTGGATTTGGAGAAGAAAACTCATCCAGTCATTTTAGTGCACTGCTGCTTAGAACTCCTGAGCTTTGAGTGATCCACCAGCCTTTGCTTTCTTAGTGGCAGGGAGTACTGAGTGTGACAAGAAAGGCTTTCTTTAAGAGGTGCCACCTGGATGGAGCCTTGAATGACGTTAAATTGTCCAAGAGGTGGAGGTGAGGAGGGTTTTGAGAGCAGCCTGTGCAAAGGCATAAAAGTGGAATGCCAAATTCAGGGATTAGTGAGTAGGACAGTTTGACTAAAGCAGAGCTTTTATGAAGGGGAGAAATGAAAGGCAAATCTTTTTTTTTTTTGAAGTGGGGAAGGCAGGGCAGTTGGGGCTAAGTGGGTTAACTGGGGTTAAGCTCAAGGTCACACAGCCAGTAAGTGTGTCAAGAGTCTGAGGTGAGATTTGAACTCAGGTCCTCCTGACTCCAGGGCTGGTGCTCTACTCACCGTGCCACCTAGCTGCCCTGAGAGGCAAATTTTGAAAGTAAGGCTGGTATCTCATATTGAGCTTGTAGTCCTCTAAAACCCCAGCTCTTTTTTCCCCCAAGAAATTTCTATTTTAATTATACCTCTCCTGTCTTGTATTTGTGAACTTGATTTCTTGGGCACATATTAGGCCCTTAATAAATGCTTGGTGGTTGATGGGGTTCAAAATATTAACTTCACAAGTAAAAGATATGGGAGGCACAGTTAGCAATTTATCTGAAAAAGATATAGTGGTTTTAGTGGTTTGTAAACTCAGTAAGAGTCGACAATGGGATATGGCTGCCAAAAAATTTAATGCAATCTTAGACTGCACTAAGAGTATTATTCCTTCCACAGCATATGAGTTCAGGGCATGGTGCCCCTGCAATCTGGAAAATCCATGTAAAATTTTTGGCCCTCCCTTCGTATTAGAGAAGTCTGAATTATTCTTATATTAAAATATAAAATACGTCAATATTACATAATGCTATATATATATATATATATATATATATATATATATATATATTATACATTCTGAGTTTCTAAACTTTTTCTGTGTCATCTGCAGCGTCTGCAAAATTCCCCCAAAATTCCCATTTAATTTCTTATGCCGACCCACAATATATTGAAACTGCAATGGGGAAAGTCATGGAAGGGATAACTGTATATAGTTTCCAGGAATAAGGAGGAGATAGTACAACTCTGTTTTCCCCATGTCAGTTGTCATCTGTGATGCTGTGTTCAGTTTTGATGGCCACATTTTAGGAATGACAGATTATCTGGGGAATGTCCATAGGATGGTAACCAGATTGGTGAAGGGTCTTCAGACCATCCAAATCAGTTAGAAGTAGACATATTGGAAGAAGAGAAGACTTGGAAGGATATACGTAATTGTGTTCAAATTTTTGAAAGACCATCTTGTGGAAGGAGAACTAGGAGCCATGGATAGAAGCCACAAAGAGGCAAAATAAAGATTGAGATCAGAAAAACAAACAGCATTTCCTAATTATAGATAGTTGCCCGATAGTGTTTTGGACTGCCTCAACAGATAATGTATTCATGATTAGTACAAGTCTTCCAGCAGAGGTTAGGTGACTATTCCTCAGGTATTTTGTAGTAGAGATTCCAGGCATATGGCTTAGACTAAAGGACTGCTGGGATTCCATCCAGCTCTAAAATTCTGTGATTCTGTGATTGTGAATTTATACTTTATTTTAGAGGCAAGAGGGAGCTACAGAAGATGTTTGAATATAGGAGTGACAGGGTCAGATCTATACTTTAGGGAGATTCTTTTGGCAGTAGTATGGAGAATGGATTAGAGAAAAGAAAGTCTGGAAGAAAGACCAGTGAGGATACTATTGCAATAAATGATGAAGGACTGTACCATGGTGATGTTCATGTGAGTCAAGAGAAGGGAACAGATTTGAGAGCTGTTGGGGAGATAAATTTGACTAGACTTGGTAGGTAATTGGATGGGAAAGGGGATGGTGAGAGAGTGAAGAATCAAGTATAATTCCAAGATGTGAACCTAGATAATTGGGATAATAATATAATTGTGCTTAATTGGGAAATATGGATTTGCTGCTAAGTGGTATTAACAGGCCAGTGTATGAATGGTGACAGGCTGGCAATGTGGCTAGTCCCCCTTTTTCCACTTTGCTTTATTCTGTGTACTACTGCCAGCTGAATCTTATGGGAAGGTTTCATTATGACTTTGTAGTTGTATACCAAATCAAATCTAACCTGGTCTTCCTGGCTTGCAAGGACACATATCAACTGCCCCCTGGGTCCATAATATCCAGCTTTATAGGTATACCACTACTGTATTTAAATCAGCTTTTTTTTTTTACTATTGTTGTTCATAGTTTTTGAAGAGGATCAATGACATCACAGGGTGATGTCATGACTTTAGAGTTCATTGGATTTAAGTGAGGCAGAGTTGCACAAAGTCATCAGTCTCACTCTTTCTTCCAGAGTCATCCAAGTCCAGTGGCAAGACAAAAATCAAGAATACTGGCGATGGCCCAGGGTGCAGTGGATGACACTGATATCTTTGATGTCTGACCAAGCTCCAAGCTCTAAGAGCTCCACAGTGTCTGCTTTAGCTGCCTTCATGGCCATTGGAACAAATTGTTCTCATCCGCCTTTTCTGCCAGGGTAAGACTTCACATGTTTTGGATAGACATCCCCCAACTCACTAACAGGTTTGAGGCCTGGTGGTTACCCTCAATCTGGTTTAGTCTGTCTGCCAACATGGTTTACCTGAGTATGGCTGTTTTGCCTGCTACAGTTAGTTTTCTTGGAGCCACAGTTGAGAATTCGGTGAGAGTGAATACCAAAGGTGGATAAGTAGCCATGAAGAGGGCTTGGCAAGCCCACACACCAAAAGGTGCTAGTCTTCCTGAACACCCCATGTACTGCCCTGTAACTGTACTAGTTTGGAGAAGGACATGATTGATTGGCATTCTGGACTAGGGTGGTAGCAGTGGGAATGGGAGGAAAAATTATGGATTTGAAAGATATTACAAAAAAGAATTAATGAGACATTGTAACTGATAGGATGGAGGAGGTAGATAGAAGATTTATTAAGAGGGAGAAAAAATGCTCCTAATTGTTAGGAAGTGTTTCCTAACATTAAGGCTAACTTCACCTCTTCACACCTTCTAGTTGTGCAGTTAAGTCTCGTTGGTTTGGGAGAAAAGATGAATTTAGGCATGCAAATCTTGAGATTCAGATGAAGGCAGGATATCCACATGGGAATGTTGAAAAAGCAGTTACAAATCACAAAATAGTGATAAATGGAAAGAATATTGACTGGAGTGAGAGGATGTAGGTTCTAATTCTTCCTCTAACTGTTGCCTCAGGAACCTGGCTTGGGCCTCAGTTTCCTGACCTGTAAAATGAAGGGGTTAGACTAGATGGTCTCTGAGATTCCTTCCAACTCTAAATTTGTGATCTTATAAACATAGGGCTGAAGTTCAGAGGAGAATTTGGGCTATAGATTTACCTAGATTTGGCAGTCATCTACATCAGAAGTGTCTAGCAGGGCCCACAATGCTCCCATGTGTATAGTCTGAACCAGATTAAAATGGAAATGGGAAATATTTAACAAAAAATAAATAATACAGTAGAACATAGATAATGTTAATATGTGGATTTCTAAGTCAATATGCACCAGCAGGGATCCTTATTTTTGATTTAGTGGTTCTCATTTTTATTTGAGTTTGACACCACTGATCTACAAAAATGTGCTAGTTGAAGGCAGTAAAAGACCTGGTGTTTCCAAGGGAAAGAAGAAAGCGTGAGAAGGGCACAAGATCAATGATGAAGTATGATGCTCCCCGAGCAAGAGGCAGCAATTCTATGAGTTGAAATTAAGCAAAATGATCTGAATCTTTTTGGTGATGTTAGGGGAGTGGGAAGAAGCAGACTTGTGATATTTTGGTGTGGTACATTCCTGGTGAGGAAACTTTCTCTACCAGTACAGATTTACAGCTTCTCTGGAACTTATATTCTTAGAGAGTTGCTTGGGGGTACTAATAGTTGACTTACCCAGGGTCACACAGCCAATATGTATTAGTGCTGAGATTTGAACCCAGATTCTCTTGACTCCAAGATCAACTCTCCAGCCCACTACCTTAGACTGCTTCTCTAAATCTATAACTCCAAAAGGTGAGTAAAATAAAAAGAAAACCATAATTATTTTTCTACTACATAACTTATATGGACTTCTAGATTGAGGGCCTGTAATGTGCTCAATTTTTGCCTTGAGTGATTCAGAGCCCACAAAACTGGAATTCTTTACCAAGACTGACTGTATCCAATGATTTTATTTCTTTCATACCACTGAACAAAGTAGAGTCTAGGGAATTTAGTTCTTTACATTCTGTGGATAAAATGTCAGAATTCTAAATGACTGATGACTGTATGATTAAGGGATATGTAGGGGGAAAAACAGCTTAGTTCATGGATTGATCAGATGAATTAGTCAGCTAATGTCTTATTAAATTTAGATATCCTAGAGATAGGTTTCTTATTTTATCTTTTTTTTTGAATGTTGCAAAGTATTTGTCCTAGACCCAATCATAAGACTTTTCTCAGTAGAACATAACCAAAAGGTGGCAGTATGCTATTCAATATTCATTGCCATGGTTAGTTCTCATGCCATATGTCATATAATTCAACTTTGATCAAATGCAACACACATTGATGGGGCACCTGCTATATGTAAAGCCCTGTGCTAGGCACTGAAAGGAGTGCAATGATGAATGGAACATGATCACTGTCTGTTAAATAAACATTTGCTTCAGTAAGCATTGTAGCATGTCCTGTGAGAATTGAGATGAAGATAATTATGAGAAAAATGTTCAGCCTTCTCAAAGCAAGTATTGTCTTAAAATAAAATATCTTTGAAATGTAATACAGAACAGAACACAAAATGACAGGTGGGAAGATAAAATAAGCTGGGATGCCCATTTTATGTTTGCAGCTTAAGCATGTACTCCATACTTAATATAGACTTGGCCTTGTTCTGTCTGGATATTATCATACGTCTCTCCCACTCATTCTCAATTGCATCAGGAGCTCCTCTTTTTATTTAGCCAGTCTTTACAACTAGGCCCCTTTCGCAAGCTGGTTGCTTGGTCCTGTCCACGAGTTTGATTCAGGAATGAACAAAAGTCTGGGAAGTAGAAGTGAAGAAACATTGACAGCCAGGAGGCTTCTTCAGTCCTAGTCTTGACTCTAACGTGAGTGACATTGGAAGAGTTCCTTTGTCTCTCTAGGCTTCTGTTTCCTCAGCTGTTAAATGAGGGAATCAGACATCGTCTAGCTCTAAAGTTTTAGGATTCTAAAAGATTTAAATACTGCATCATAGAATGGAGGGTTGAAAGGGGCCTCATGGGCAACATCGCCCAAACTGATGAGAGGTCATTCAGCTTTTCCTTGATGACCTTCAGTGACGGGCATACCACCACCTCCTGAGGTAACTCCTTCCACTTTTGGATTAGCTCTAATGCCCCTTAACTTTCACCAGTACTCATAGGTGTGCTGATTCCATCTTGTCCTGGCTCATGAGAGTGTAATGTTAAGTTTTCAAGGTAAACATTTATACCTCTGACTATAAATCAGGACTTGATTTATTTTTAAGAAAGTGATGGATTAAACTTAAACGTGTGTGATGCTTCCCCGCCTTTTTTCTTGAGAAACATTTACCAGCACACCACTGGGTCTAACACTTCTACCTTACAACCTGTCTAGCATGTCCCTCCTCTCCTCTGCTGAGTCTTTTTTCCTCCAAGTTAAACATCTCCAGTTCCTTCAATTGATCCTCCTAGTACGTAATCTTAAAGACCTTTCCAATGCTGAATACCCACTTCTGTTTGCTTTCCAGTTTACCAGTGGCTTTCCTAAAATGTGGCACCTAGACCTGAACAATCTACTTTGATTAGGGCAGAGCAGAGGAGGAGGATTGCATCCTTTTTACTAGAGAGGTGCAAAATCACATGAGCTTTTTGGCTGCAGAATCATGGTGTTGATTCATAGTGAGCTTGCTGTGCTCTAAATCCTCCAGACCTTTTTCAGAGAAACTGCTATCCAACTATGTATTATTCCCTGCCTTATACATGTAAGGCTGATCATTTTGAACGCATGTATAAAACTAATTTGTTATCATCACTAAATTTCATCTTATGACATTTGGTTCAAAAGTGATTTCAATTCAATTCTACCAGGATTAATTAAGAATTTATTATGTAAAAAGCACTGTGCTAGACACTAGAGATAGAAAATAAAATGAAATAATTCTTGTCCTCAAGAAGCTTATATTTTACTTCAAGGATTGAATATGTAGACATAGTAAATACACTTCAATTTTGAAAGTGAGGGGAATGTTAATTACTGTGGACAGGGAGAGAGTTAGGAAAACAGAACAAAACAAAATAAAACAAAACATGTGTGGCAGGTTACATCTGAGCTAAGCCTGAAATAGAACTAGGAGAACTGGAGATGTCAAAAGGTTTGGGTGAGGAGGAAGAGCGCTCTAGGCATGGGGGACATGTACCTATACAAAAGTATGTAGGCAGGAGATAGAATCAATCAATCAGCCAACAAGCATTTATTAAGCACCTACCATGTGTCAGGCACATGCTGTGTTAGAAGCTGGAGACACAAATACAAAAATAGAAAGCCCTGGATTTTTAAGGAGTTTCATTCTGTTGAGGAGATACAACATGTTCATAGATGAGTAAATACAACATATATTTTACATATCTATCTACAAAGGGATTAGCAGTAGGAGGCAGTAGAAATTACATATAGAGAACAAGTATGCCAGTATGATTGGAATACTGAGTGTGTGATTCAGTGATTCTGCGAAATATGCTAGAGAACTGCCAAATTGTCCATTGACTTTGGACTGTGTAGACACAGAGTAGCTATAAAGATAATCTTCTTCAACATATAAATTGTATGTAAATCATCTATTACAAGATGCAGAGAGGAGATATCTTAATCTCTGTCATTCTAGGGCATTCATTCGATGGCTATGTTGGATATTCGCTGTCCTAGTTATAAGGCAAATAGTGAAGGGCTCACCTGGAGGTGGGCCAAGATTAAAGTTCCTTCATGGAGTCAAGGGAACTAGACAACACACTTTCCTAACTCCAATCAAAGAAGGGGTTATCTTGATTAGCAATTACCAAAAGCTGTGATAGTTTTTATTAGAGGGGAAAAATCATAAAATTTATTATAAAAATCCTTCCACTATGAAAAAATTGCTTGGAATTGTGTGTTCCTTATGGCTGCTTCTTAATTGTAATTTAAATACATTAACTATGTGAATTATGATATTTTAAGGTTTTAGGTCTTAAGTTTATAGGCTTAATTGAAAAGAAAAGCCTGCACAATTCCCCATGATTCCTGCCTATATCCAATTTTCACATGGTATCATGGGTGTTACATTTTCTCCAAAGTTGTATTTTTCCAGGAGTGCTTGAGGAATTCAGGTTTCCTAGTATTGAATTTTTCCACAGACCCATAGTCAAACTTCAATTGATGTCATGTGCAGATTCCCCCCCCCACCCCCCTCACCCTCCCACCTCCCCGCCTTTATTGAAAATCTGCTTTCTCTGGAACTTCTTAGGGCTGCTCTTACCATTTCCTTCTGGGTGGGACTCTTTTTGGCTTCTCATTTTCCTTAAAATATGAAACTATTTCAAGTAGACATGCTTTATCATCTTATTAATTTTTTTTCCTTCAGAGGAACCTCCCTATAATTTGAGGATGTTAATAACTTCACTAAAGAGACATTTCTAATATTTATCCCTTTTTCTCTCTGGGAAGACAGAAAGATGGATTTCAAGTAGTCATTACTAAACCTTGGGCTTGTTTTCCAACAGGCAGTGAGCCTGACTAAAAGACATTTCCTGCAGTTGCTTTTGAAAGTATTGAGTTCTGGTGCCATACATCTTCCATCCATTGGGTTTACTAGAGACTGAAAGTCACAGGGAACAACTTCATGGACATGTGAATCATAGTATGTGGTTTATTATTATTGATTAGAATTTTCTGCACACACTGGCGTGTGGCACCGTGTCAAATCGACTAGAATTTATCAAGCATCTATTGTGTGCCAGGTACTGTGTTAGTGTGCTGTGCTTGGTGAAACCTTATTTACAAAACCTTATTAGCTTTAGCAGGCAAAAGCAAGACAAAAACAGGCAAAGGTTAGCTATATATACAATTTGAGAATATCCTATGCCTTGTAGATAGTCAGTATATTTTTGTTGAATGAATGAGTGAACATGAGCACAGACATATCTTATTGTGAAAACCAATTTGCACTACCAGATGTTTTGTAAAAAATGTTTCAGAACTGCCGCTATTCTACTGAGAGTATTCTGTATTGAAAGGGGTTCTAGTTAAGGCCATCTTGTTGCTTCATAATGAGTCACAACTAGGCCTGTTCTTGTTGTTGAGTTGTTTCAGTTGTGTTTGACTCTTCATGACCCATTTAGGGTTTTCTTGGCAAAGATACTGGAGTGGTTGCCACTTCCTTCTCCAGCTCATTTTACAGATGAGGAAACTGAGGCAGACAGGATTAAGTGACTTGCCCTGGGACACACAGCTAGTAAATGTCTGAGGTCAGATTTAAACTCAGATTTTCTTGACTCCAGGCCTGGCACTCTAGCCACTGTGCCACTTAGCTTTCCCAGATCTGTTCTAGGAGAGTGTTAATAAGTCCAAATTAATATCTGTTCTATAGTATCTCTAACTGAGGCCAGCTGCTTCTGTAATATATGCTATTGTTCACAGGATATACTAGGCAAATAGAATGAAGGATGGATCAGGACGTCCAGGAAAAACTTGGACTTTGATACAGATTGGTTATACTATTTTCAATGTTCGACAGAAAATACATTATTGTTATTATTGATTTTTCTCAGAAAGAAGAGTCAAAAGATAGAATGCTGGCTTTGGGGTTAGGGAGATGCAGATTCAGGTCTTGCTTCTGACCCATCCTGGTGATGTGACCATAGGCAAATCACTTAAACTTTATTAGGAAATTTTTTTGCGTATTAGGCAATTCTCTAAAACTATAAATTACAGCAGAATTGATGATCTGCATTGATAGAGGACATTTTCACAGTGGGAGTTATGTATGCTGATGAAACCACAAGTCCAGCTGTTTCTCCTATTTTTAACATTGATCCTTTTCATGCCTCCCAATCTTCCCCCCACCCCCCCACACACACTTGAAAAGACTAGTGAAATCAGAGTAAGGAATCTTAACACTAGTAAGTTTTGTTGTACTACTGCTTTTAGTAATTATGTTATACCTCTTCCTTTTTCTCTTCTAAAGATAGAGGCACACTTTCTCCTTAAGGAGTTCACAGTCTAACAAGGGGGATAAACTGAATGGTTTGGGGCAAGTAACCATATACCCCTGAGTCTCATTTTCCCCTTCTATAAAATACATTGAACAGGGAAACAGGAGATCTTATCCCTTCCTCTGTCTGTGACTAGGTTTGTGACTCTCAGCTACTTCCTTAACCTCTCTTAGACCTCAGTTTCATAATCTGGAATGTATGGTAGTCAGACTAGATTTTTCTGTAAAATCCTTCTTAGACCTAAAAATTGTATAATTGGGAATGATTGGAAATGCCTAAGAGTTTTTGCCTGCTTTGAATATAGTCTTAAGTCTGTATGTCCTAAATAAGTGGTAAGTTTCAGTAAGTGGGCAGAAAAAGGAACTAATTATATTCTCTTTGCTCACAATGTATTTCCTTGGAGGAGGGTAAATGATAAAAACTATGCATGGGCTGGTCCATTTTGCTCCTGGATTAAAAGGTTGTTTCATACAACAAAAATGTTAACTTTAATTTTTAGGATATACTATTTATATGTCAGTTGTTATATTATTGTTGTTACACTTAATGAAATAATATTCTTTCTCTAAAGATGTCAAATATTAAGGTGCTAATGGCTTTCAGAAGAGACTTCTCCAAGATTGCTGCTCAAGCAGCAATGGAAGACTATGTGGACTTATTACAATTCCAAACCCTACTCTCAGTGTATAGTGAATAAATCTGAGCATATTTTATAGTATGTGCCTTGATCAATACTTTCAATTCTATGCCTTCTATACCTTTTACTCTGAAGCTTAAATGATATTTTGAGAACAACGTCTGTGTTTTTGTAAATTTCCACTCCAGGAACACAGGAAATTGTAGGGATGGATTGGGACGAGGTACTTCATGTATGTTTTTCCATTGTGTTTCATTCAGTTCAAACTCTAAATCCTAAAAGCAGAAGTGGGAACATCTTGGTGCCCAGTGAAGAGATAAATGCAGTGTTACCTGAGGAATCTGGGACTAGTTTTGGATTTGGGCCCATTCGTTGGAGTTGGGGTGAAGATTGGAGCCAAACTAAGACTGAACCTCCTGAAGGAGAAGGGCTCATGTGTACTACTCTAACAACCCTTTGGTGGCTAGTCGAAGTCTCAGAGGAAGCTGCTTGTCTTCCCAGCTGCAGAATGTGTGTGATGATTGCAGCTATTGCTATGGAAACTGAAAATATAACCGATAAACTACACACCCAAAACAGAAATAGAACCAGACGGACTCTGGAAAACTATGTGGACTTATTACAAAATTGAAGATAAACCTTCCCCCTTTACTACACCTCTTTCAGTTTAAAATGATGGCTTTGGAACTGAAATTTTCACAGAAACCATTCTACTGATATAGGCTGGAGGTAGCATGTTTAGAGATGAAATTTCAAGAGAAGACATCGAAGAGCCTCAGTGATGAAGACCTGGCATCATTCTTGGCATTTGAAGATCAAACAAATTTGAGCGAAATGGCCCATCTGTATAAATATACCTTGTTGATAAAACTAAAAAAAAAATCTGAAAAACCTACCTCTGGCAGGAAGCCTTTGGAGCCTTTGCCTTTGCTGAAAAGTAATAATTCCATTGTAAAGCAAATATATGTGTCCATGAACCTCCATGACTCCTTTTTCCCTTACCAACCAATTAAATGTATTGATATTTGTGCAAAAAAAATAATGAAAATTCAGTGGACCCCCATTTTAATGTGGCTATAAGTAAAGAGATTTAAAAGGACGATGGCACAGATCAACTTGGATTTTCCAAATCATAAATGCCACCTGCTATAAAAACACCTTTTAAACGTAGGGTGGTAGGCATTGGTTCTACAATTCTATATCAGTGTGATAAATAGGTCCTCCTCTAGTTATATTTAAGTTTACATGTATATTAATATACATTTTGAATGTTTTAGTAAGAGGAATATGGTATAGTGGGAAGAGCAATAGACTTCACCCCAGGTGAGTCCTGGAATTGAATCTTGTTTCTGATACTTACTAGTTCTATAGTTGTCAGCAAATCATTTAATCTCTCTTGCCTTTAGATACCCATCTGTAAAAAGGAAGTGATAATATCTGTAATATCTACCAAATAGGATTGTGATGACAATGAAATGGTAATATATGTGAAGTACTTTTCAAACCTTAAAACCATATGTTTCAATTTTTAAAAACCATAATATGTATATATGTGTACATTTATATATGCATGTATATAAATTTCTACATATAAATGTTTTGCATGGTAACCCTTGCCCTTAATAAAATCTAAAATCCTTGAGGACAGGGATTATTTCATTTTTGTATAATGCAGTTTCTTGAAGGTAGTAGATGCTTTAATAAACATTTCTTGATTTGGACTGAATATCATTTGGGGGGATATTGTAGCATAAGCCATTAGAGTCTTGGAAAAATGTGTTATATAATGTTTAGTTCATATGTATATATGATTTTTAATAAATACTTTCAGCAATATATAATAAATACTTTCAGCAAGTATACTATATCCTTAAGACTTTTAATATAGGGCAGCTTAATAATAAAAAGAGCAGAGCAAAAAAGTATTTTGTGTAAAAGATTTATATCAACTCTCAAATGATGTAACATATTGCTTTTATAGAGGAACATTGATACTTATAGAAGGCTTAGGAAAAGAATTTTATTTTAATATAAACTATTAATATATGTTCATGAAGAAACATTGCTTTAAGATGAGATTTAAGCCATTTGGGACAGAAAATGAACTATAGTTTAAAGAAAGATTCAAAACCCTCTTTGAACAATGATGCCTCATTTGTGTGGGCATAGTTGATGTTATAAAAGTTGATGTTATAAAGAGGCAGATAAAAACTGTTTTATTTATTGAAAACTGTAAAGAAAAATAGTTTCAGGGACTCTGAAGAATGTGAAGACTGATGAAGGTTTCAAGGCTGTGCAGCATTTATGTATATTTCAGCTCACGTGTTTTATGACTGAAGTCAGTAAAACTTGAGAAAAATGAGAAGTCATAGAAATATTTGGAGACTGAAGTTTTACAAAAGAAGGGTCATCAATCTGATAGAAGGAAACCTGGGACATTTTAAGTTTTAAAGTGAAAGGCAGGTACTGAGAATCAGAAGGCTTTCAGTTAAACATTTGAAGGTAGAGGGCTTGGGTTCAGGAGCCAGAGAGTAGAATCTGACAAGGAGCTTGAGCAGAAAAATTGAGGATGTGAGGAGAAGGATGGAAAAGCAGCAGTGTGATAGCTGTGACAATTATATAGCAGTAAACTGACAAAGGCCTTCAGCTAAATGATTCCTGATTGATGGAAGAGAGAACTAACTTCATTGACTGAGAAGTTTAATGACAGCTGAAATCCTTCAGTACTTCCTAGAATTGGAGAGATGTGAAGCTTTTCATAAGGGCATATTGCTCTCTGCTGCCACCCCTGGTTTGAGAGGGAAAAGCAGAGAGGGCTTTGAAGCTACGTTTATTTGCCCTCGGTAAAAGAGTAGACCTGGATTATGTTTACTGTGAGCTCTGTGCCGGTCTGGTCCGTGTCACTCTTAATCATAGATATTGAGTGCATTGGTGGAAGACTGTGATTTAGATTTGTATGTGTATTGTGATGTATTTTATCATTGGTGTTCACTTTAATATATTAGTAACCCTGATGTTATAAATTCTTTTTTGTTAGTTATGCTTGACCTAAAAGTGTCACTGTGAGCTTTATCATTTGAAATGTACTTGAAACATTGTATCTCATTTGATTCTCACCACAACCTTCTGAAATAAGTGCTATGATTACCCTTATTGTACAGATGAGGAAACTGAGGCTGAGAAGGGGGCGTATGTGAGAGATGTTAATGAAGATAAAACAGGGTAGGTTGTTCCCTTCTCTTCACCAGTTGAATTCCTATCCATCCTTTAAAGCCCAGTTCAAATGCTACCTCCTCTAGAAAGTCTGATCGATAGCAACCTTCTAGACTTTACATACCACTTTGCTTTGTACTCCTGTTGTATTTATCATGTAATACTATGTACTTTAACCGTATGGTTTCCTGTGTCATCCCCTGATTAGTTTATAAGCTACTTGTCTTAATGAAATTTTGTATCCCTGCTATCTCCTGATGCAGTCTTCTGCATTCAGTAGGCACTTATTAAATGTTTGTTGTAGGCAGCGAGGTGGTGTAAATTACACGTAGTGCTAAATAGTTATGAAAACTTGAGTTCAAATTCAGCCACAGAAAAATAAACTTTGTTAATTTGGGCAAGTTACAAATTTCTTAGCTTCAGTTTCTTCATCTATATACTGCATAGAAGTACATAACCAAGCTGGAGTAATCAGGATCCTTTCATTTGCTGACCGAGGAGCTTCCCCACAGAGAGGTATATGTGCTGCAAACCCTTGCAAAAGACTATGCGCCTTGCTGAGATGATGTGCCAACTCCTTATTGGTGGTTCCTGTAACTGAGGGGTTGTACTAAAAGTGATTGGCAACTAAGTCAGGAAGAACAGCACATTTTTCTGTGCTTTTATATTGATCACTATCCTAGGATGGTGAAAAGGTAGCATTCATATAATACTTTAAGATTTGCAAAGTGCTTTACAAATATTATTTCATTTTAACCTCACAACAACCCTGAGAGGTAGATGTTATTATTATCCTCATCTTACAGATGAAACTGAGGTTAAATGACTTGGGTCACAGAGCTAGGAAGTGTCTAAGGCTGAATTTGAATTCATGTCTTCCTGATTCCAGGTCCGGTGCTCTATCCACTGTGCCACCTCACTGCTGACATTGTGACGCTGAAAAGGAAAAAAACCATATACTAGAAATATTGTGGCAACTGATTGATTTGGAAGGTGATGGAGAGAGAAAAGTCAGCTGACTACAAGGTTTTGAACCTGAATTACTGAGAAGATACTGGTATCATCAAGAGGAATAGGGAAGTTGGGAAGAATAACAGGTTTCAGGAAGAAAGATGATGAATTTAGTTTTTAGCGTGTTGAGTTTGAGGTGCCTGGTTGTACATCCAAATGAAGATGCTTAGCAGCAAGATCTCTAGTCTTTTCACCATTTTGAATGGCCTTTTCTGTCCATGTTGCAGTTTGTCAATGTCCTTTCTCACCCACAGTGCCCAGAGTTGAGTACCCGACTCCAGATGTGGTCTGACCAGGATCGAATACAGCAGGATTCCTGCCTCCCCATTCTGGACACTATATTTTTCCTAATGCAGCCTGTGGTGGCATTCTTTTTTTTTTTTTAGCTGCCATGTCACACTACTGACTCATACTCAGTTTGTGGCCCACCAAAAGCCTGATTTTTTTTTAATGTCAACTGTTGCTCAATCATGCTTGCCTCATCCTGTATTTGAGATGTTTATTTTTTTTTAAATTCATGTAGGGTTTTACTTTTTTCCTTATTAAATTGCATCATTAGGCAAAACCCATCATTCTAGCCTGTCATGATCTTTTTGGCTCTGAACTTTGTCAACCAATGTAAGCTATCCCTCCTAGTTTTGTGTCATCTAAAAAATGTGACAAATACATCATCTATGCCTTTATTTGAGTCATTGGTAAAAAATGAACAGCACAGGGCCAAGAACAGATTACTAGAGTAGACCAAGAGAAACCTCCATTCAGGTCAGCATTGATCAATTGATAACTCCACTTTGGGTTCATTCATTCAACAACTTGTGAATCTACCTAACTGCATAATCAATTACCCTATAACTTTTTGTCCAAAATAATTTTGTGTGAGATCTTGTCAGAAGATTTGTTCAAGTCCAGGTGTAGGATGTCCTGACATTTCTCTTTATTCCCAGTCTAATAACCTCAATTAGGAAAAGTCCAGTAACCTTAGCTTGGGAAAGTAATTTTTCACCTGATTATTTGGAATTTGAAAATGCTGATGTATTCAATATACATGAGGATGTCAGTTGTTCCTGGCTTCTCTCTTCTTATTTGCCAAAGAATTTATACCTTGGTAAATTGGCAAAATGTTACTAATCACAGCTTGATTTATTGTTTTGTTGATTGTCCAGATTTTAAAAAGCACTATATAAATGTTATCTATTATTATTATCAATTCACTTCCATTCAATAAACATTAAGTACCTACTATATGTAAGGCTGTAGTAGCAATTTGGATTTGAAGATCTTTCCCACCCGTTAATAGGCAGTGTGACCTGTTTACATCACAGGAAGCCTAAGACATATGTGGTGAGAACAGCTTCCTGACAGGAAAAAGGAAGCTGGGTCACAGAAAAATGCTGAGAGAGAAAAAGATATTATGGCTGCTAATGGCCACCCTCATGATTGTTAGAACTGATCAGGTTGACTTGGCTGTATTGGGGAAGACCTCAGCAGGGGGTCGGGGAAGTTTTGGGATGTCGAGGCTCCGTGTTGTGATATTCTGTATTCAGTGTCTTGGGTTCCTTGCTGTTATGATGAAGTAGACTGACCGGCTGTGGGAGCTCACATTTGGTTATGGGACGTGGTTCTCTGGTGTCTGAATAAAAGATTGACTTCTTCTGCCTTCTACGTGGAGAGTCTCACATACCTCGCGATACAGACCACAGAGGCGTTTTGACAATTATCATCTACGTTGTTGTTATTGCCTTACTGTTTCAAAGGCAAGGATAAGTAAATACCTGCTAATATTAAAAATTCTAACATCTAAAGAAAGAAAGATGATGTGTACATTTCAATCACAAAATAAAAAAGCAGAATATTATATAGAAATTAATAAAAAAGACAATCACTTCTCTCTATATTCTTCTCAAGAGCTCATTCTGAATAATGCCTATTGCCTGTTATATGTTTGATGTGTATATTCCTGCTTCGTCTGATGGAGTGCCGTACAATCAGCTTCTTCGTTAGGCTAGCAAAACTGAGACTGATCTTCAATTTAGATAACATAATGTCATCAGCTGGATCCCATTCTCCTAGGGCCCCTACTGTCGGTGTATTGCAGTATATCATGTATCCTCCCTGAACCAGACTATCTGATATTTCTCAATCTTGCCAGCACTGGCTGATTGGAAGGCAGAGTATCTATTTTTTTTTTTTTTGCTTTTTAGTGCTAATTTTTTTTAATTTATTTAGTTTTCAGCATTGATTTTCACAAGAGTTTGAATTACAAATTTTCTCCCATTTCTACCCTCCCCCCCACTCCAAGATGGCATATATTCTGGTTGCCCTGTTCCCCAGTCAGCCCTCCCTTCTGTCAGCCCACTCCCCTCTCATCCCCTTTTCCCTTCCTTTCTTGTAGGGCAAGATAAATTTCTACGCCCCATTGCCTGTGTATCTTATTTTCTAGTTGCATGCAAAAACTTTTTTTTTTGTTTTTCAACATCTGTTTTTAAAACTTTGAGTTCCAAATTCTCTCCCCTCTTCCCTTCCCACCCACCCTCCCTAAGAAGCAAGCAATTCAACATAGGCCACATGCGTATCATTATGTATAACCCTTCCACAATACTCATGTTGTGAAAGACTAACTATATTTTGCTTCTTCCTAACCTATCCCCCTTTATTGAATTTTCTCCCTTGACCCTGTCCCCTTTTGAAAGTGTTTGTTTTTGGTTACCTCCACACCCATCTGCCCTCCCTTCTATCATCCCCCCTTTTTTTAATCTTCTTCCTCCTTTTTCCCTGTGGGGTAAGATACCCAAATGAGTATGTATGGTATTCCCTCCTCAGGTCAAATTTGATGAGAGCAAGATTCACCCATGCCCCCTCACCTGCATTCTCTTCTCTTCCTACAGAACTGCTTTTTCTTGCCACTTTTATGCGAGATAATTTACCCCATTTTATCTCTCCCTATCTCCCTCTCTCAATATATTCCTCTCTCATCCCTTAATTTGATTTTATTTCTTTTAGATATCTTCCCTTCATCTTCAACTCACCCTGTGCCTGCTCTCTCTCTCTCTCTCTCTCTCTCTCTCTCTCTCTAGATATATATATATATATATATACACATACATATATACATACATACACACTCACATATACATATATACATTATATATATATATATGTATGTATATATATATATATATATATGCATATTCCCTTCAGCTACCCTAATACTGAGGTCTCATGAATCATACACATCATCTTTCCATGTAGGAATGTAAACAAAACAGTTCAACTTTAGTAAGTCCCTTGCAATTTCTTTTTCTTGTTCTTTTTCTTGATTACTTTTTCATGCTTCTCTTGATTCTTGTGTTTGAAAGTCAAATTTTCCATTCAGTTCTGGTCTTTTCACTGAGAAAGCTTGAAAGTCCTCTATTTTATTAAAAGTCCATATTTTGCCTTGGAGCATGATACTCAGTTTTGCTGGATAGGTGATTCTTGGTTTTAATCCTGGCTCCATTGACCTCCGGAATATCGTATTCCAAGCCCTTCGATCTCTTAATGTAGAAGCTACTAGATCTAGGGTTATTCTGATTGTGTTTCCACAATACTCAAATTGTTTCTTTCTGGCAGCTTGCACTATTTTCTCCTTGATCTGGGAGCTCTGGAATTTGGCGACAATATTCCTAGGAGATTTCTTTTTGGGATCTATTTGAGGAGGCGATCGATGGATTCTTTCAATTTCTATTTTGCCCTGTGGCTCTAGAATATCAGAGCAGTTCTCCTTGATAATTTCTTGAAAGATGGTATCTAGACTCTTTTTTTGATCATGGCTTTCAGGTAGTCCAATAATTTTTAAATTATCTCTCCTGGATCTATTTTCCAGGTCAGTGGTTTTTCCAATGAGATATTTCACATTGTCTTCCATTTTTTCATTGCTTTGGTTCTGCTTTATAATATCTTGATTTCTCATAAAGTTACTAACTTCCACTTGCTCCAATCTAATTTTTAAGGTAGTATTTTCTTCAGTGGTCTTTTGGACCTCCTTTTCCATTTGGCTAATTCTGCCTTTCAAGGCATTCTTCTCCTCATTGGCTTTTTGGAGCTCTTTTGCCATTTGGGTTAGTCTATTTTTTAAGGTGTTGTTTTCTTCAGTGTATTTTTCAGTATTTTTTGGGGTCTCCTTTAGCAAGTCATTGACTTGTTTTTCATGGTTTTCTCTCATCCTTATCATTTCTCTTCCCAATTTTTCCTCTACTTCTCTAACTTGCTTTTCCAAATCCTTTTTGAGCCCTTCCATGGCCTGAGACCAGTTCATGTTTTTCTTGGAGGCTTTTGTTGTAGGCTCTTTGACTTTGTTGACTTCTTCTGGCTGTATGCTTTGGTCTTCTTTGTCAGCAAAGAAAGATTCCAAAGTCTGAGACTGAATCTGGGTGTGTTTTCGCTGCCTGTCCATGTTCCCAGCCAACGTACTTGACCCTTGAGTTCTCCGTTGGGGTATGACTGCTTGTAGAGTAAAGAGAACTATGTTCCAAGCTTGGGGGGATATGCCAGCTCTGCCACACCAGCACTCCTCCTTCCCCAAGAACCCCCAACCCGGACTGGACTTAGATCTTCAGCAGGCTCTTCACTCCTGCTCTGATCCACCACTTAATTCCTCCTACCAGGTGGGCCTGGGGCCAGAAGCAACTGCAGCTGTAGTTCTGTGTCTGCCCCCGGGATGGTGGCTGAACTGCGAACTCCTTTTTAAAATCTGTCCCCAGCAGCTTTTCCCACTAACCTTCTCTGTTGTCTTTGGTGTTTGTGGGTTAAGAAGTCTGGTAACTGCTGCAGCTCACTGATTCAGGGCACTAGGGCCCGCTCCGCCCGGCTCCTGGTCTGGTTGGTCCATGCCGCCCATGCTGGGCTCTGCTCCACTCCGCTCTGCTCCGCTCCCAGCTCCATGCAGGATAGACCTCACCCAGAGACCATCCAGGCTGTCCTGGGCTGGAGCCCTCCTTCCCTCTGCTATTTTGTGGGTTCTGCAGTTCTAGAATTGGTTCATAGCCATTTTTTATAGGTTTTTGGAGGGGCTCGGCGGGGAGCTTACACTAGTCACTGCTTTCCAGCCGCCATCTTGGCTCCGCCCCCAGAGTATCTATTTTCAAAGGCATGATAATGTCTATAATTGTGATGGTACTACAGTTGTTATTGTCCAAGAGTACTAAATCCAGTCTTAGGGCTTCTCTCAGTCCTGAAACTGTTGGATTTGCCCCAATCTCAGGTTTTTTTTCTGGCACTTTGATAGTTTTAAAAAGTCTATTTAAAATAGCATCATGCCATCAATAATAGCCCCACTCATTTGAGAATCACAGTGGGCAAAGGACATGTGGGAACATTTCATTTGATGCCCCCTGCCACACTAATGACAGCGCTTGTTCCCAGAGCCAAATTTCCTAGCCTTATTCGATGGGATGCAATCCAGTCTGGCTCTGTAAATGAATTGCCAATCCACAAATCGGGTAAAGGATCCTTCCCTTATGAAAAAAAGAAATTGAGGCTGTAGCTATTGAGGTAAACAAATACAGTTTACCCCAATCAGGTTTGCTGACTTGCTGCTGTTTAAAATAATATATTAACACATATTTCAAATTCCTCTTCACTCCTTTTAGGGCCAATACACAGTCATTCAGCCATAGAGCCAAGACACCATTATTTACTTTCTACTCAATTGAGATTTTAGCTGACAATCATTGGGAGTCTACCCATAGCTGGGACCAGATGTGAGATGCTACTGCACCCTCAAATCCAAATAGCCATTTAAGTAAATGACCAGTTCTGATTGAGGGTCATGTTTAATTCTGTTTCTCTTACTATCACTAAGAGAACTATGGGACAGTTGGCCCAAATTACTTGATACTAGAATCTTCACTCCATGAGCCACCTTACTGATGTACAGTTAGCACAACTAGTGCTAACAGATTCATCCTACCCACTCCCCCTCCCTCATTTTATTGAAGAAATACAGGGGCTCAATACTGGCTCGTTGGAGGAGGTGTAGCCATTTCTTGGTAACTTTTTTAATTGTTTTATCCAAGACTTTGAGGGCATTCTTGGGGAGCACACTGTTTTTAAGGGGAATTGACACACAAGGAGATGAAAATATTTACTGCATCTGTTTTCTACCAAGAAACCAATTTAGACTTGTCCACAAAATCTAAGTCTTTAGTAATATTTATTGCGTCCTTGGCAGAATTTGTAGTGTGAAGCCCCATGCAGAATCCAAGCATCATTGAGATCCCTTGATTTTGTATTTGGAATTGTATGGGAAGCACTTTCTTCTTTTGACCATCAATCAACAAAGACACACATTTGGTCCCTGTGTAGTCTTGCCCATGTGGTAACTTTACTTAAGTTGTCTCACAGTTTGGTTAGGAAGTCAGGGGTGTCAACCTCTATGGTCAAATCTTTTACATGCTCAAGGACATTGATTTTTCTGTTGTACAAATCATACCCTAGTAGCCCTGTACTTGTTAAGATTTGTATTATCATTTCTAGTGTTAAGTTGAAAATCTTGGGGCTAAGAGGGCAGCCCTGCCTCACACCCTTCTGGATATTAGTGCTTGGTGCAAGGGCATTTTGTGTAAATAGAGGTCTTACTAACCCAGTAAAATCTTTCTATAACACTAACTTCCTCTTTGTTCAAGCTGGCCCATTTTAATGCTAATCATATTGCCTTGTGTGACACTAAGTCAAATGAATTGATTAGGTTGAGTCAAGCCAACCTACACATTTTCCTTGTATCACATTCCTTATTTTCCTGCTTGCTTACAAAGATATTTTAATGAAAATTGGTTCAAGATATAACCAAATTAGAGTGAACATGCATTTAAGAACCTCCCTTTCAGAGAGGTGGTTGGTTCTTGTCTAGGTAAATAAGTGTTGGACTACATGGCCTAAGAAGACCCTTTCTATGCTGAGATTTTGCGATAGTGCAAATATGTGCCTATTGACTAAATATAAATCTCTGTTGATTTAAAAGAATTCTCTGCTTGTTTTGTTTATTGAAAAATAGGGTGAGATAAACTGTACAAAGCAGGCCAGGAAACTATGTGATCCTCGTTCTTTCAGCAGTTTCGAGAGATGGTAGGCTACTTTGGCTTAGGCTCTGGGCCCTAGGAAACTATCAAAGTTAATTACTTCACTATAGATCATAAAGAAATTGCCCAAGCTGCATGAGAATTCCCCATTGTAAGAAATTTCCATATTCCCCTAACTCCTACTTACATGTAGAATTTAGACAACCAAAAAGCTCAAATAACCAGAATCTTTTCCATTTCAATAAAGATAATTAAAGTTCAGAATGATGACTTGGAGACACTGGAAGGTCTTGAAGCATCTCTTGAATCATAAAAGAAAGACTGAATTATGTTCAGCGTAATATATTTTATTATTATGTTCAAGTTCTTTGAAAATTGGTAATCTATGTATTGAACGTATGTCACTCAGTTATAGGAAGTTAATTAGCACATTCCTGTCCTCTAAGCAGTCTCTATTAATAGGAGTTTCCCCTACGTCCAATGTCTAATTTCAGTAGGATCACGTTGAAGCTGTGTATTCTAGGCCAGGCATAATTCAGCCCGGTCCAGTGATTCAAGCTTCAGATTGGAATGCAATGAAACATTCAAGGGCCATAAAATGCAATAAAAATAGCTTAACTTAGAATAAAAAAGGATATGCTTTACTAAAAACAGACACAGCTCCCCTGTGTTTCTGTATTCACCAGGGTAGCAATGCCGGGTCAGAAAGCTGTCCTGCCAGGCAGTAGGAGTTCTACCATGTCTCCAGAGTGCCAGCTCTTCATAGGCTGGGCTTTTTAAATCTAAAGTCCTCTGGACCAACCAAATCCTGAGGATGACTTCCTTGCCTCCTAAAAGGAAAACCACCCAGCTTATGTAAAATAAATACTGTACCTACCATACTAGATTACAAAATGAAGTCATGCACTGCTCTTTTCTGTAGGGCCTTTTAGATTGATACCCATGTGGCTTCATTATGATCTTACCCCCACGATGGTGGAATTGATTAGAGGATGTCTTGAGGTTCGTTTAAGCCCCTATGAATCTACGACACTTTTCCTTGAAAGATGCTCCAAAGACTAGACATTTAAAATATTATATCAAATGTTTGTCCTTGAAAATATTCCATTATTGCCCTTTTGCCATGTTGACTTAACTGTAAACTTTGCACAGCCATGAATAGGTACAGCGCATATTCAGGTGCCATGACCATCTTGTTGAAATGCTGGTTTGCCTTTAGTCAATTCTCCTGATTTGTTTACCTTTGGAGATGAAAGGAAGGACTGGGAAAGGTCAGCCACAGCTCTCAGCAAGCTGGAACCAGGGCTAGATTTTTATAGAAGGCAATGAACTTGCTGATCAGGGTTGCAGTGGATGCTGATATCTCTGGCTCTAGCAATACGTGACAACTTTGCTGACTCTGTGTCTGTCATGAATTGTCAATGATTAATAAACCTCACAAAATTCTTATTATATTAAGGACTTTTGTTGCTCTAGTGCTGTGAGAGACAACATAGAGTAGTGGATAGAAGGCTGGCATTGGAGTGAGGAAGACTTGGGATCAAGCTTTGCTTCTGATAAATACTGGCTATGTGATCCTGGGCAAATCACTTAAAATGTCAGTGATCAAAGTTACAGAGACTCTGCATTAGTGGATGGAATTTCTATATTGAGTTTTCCATATAGATAATCTTGATTGTTGACTGAGGGAGGTCATGCAAATATTTTTATCTTTGTTTTGCAGAAGTGGCAAGAAAAAGTCCAAGTTTCAGAGAGGAGATGACATGATATCCCACTAGTATGTGACAAAGCCAAAACTTGAACTCAAGTCTCTGGCCTCCTGGTTCAGAGCACTTTCCACTATAACACAATAGTGGTGGAGTGGACAGAGCACTAGCCTTGGAATCAGAAAGATTTGTCTTTATGAGTTCAAATCCAGTCTCAGACACTTACTAGCTCGATGACTGTGGATAAGTCACTTAACCCTATTTGCTTCAGTTCCTAATTTGTAAAATGAGCTGGAGAAGGAAATGGTGAACACTCTGCTGTCTTTACCAAGAAAAACCCGAATGGGGTGAGGAGTAGTCAAACGTGACTGAACAACAAAAATTGGTGATCCAAGTTCAAATCCAGCCTCAGACACTTATTAGCTATATGACCTTGGGCAAGTCACTTAACCTGTGTTTGTCTCAATTTCCTCAACTATAAAATGGGTATAATAATGGCACCTAGCTCCCAGGATTCTTGTGAAAATCAAATGAAATAATATTTGTAAAGCACTTAGCACAGTGCCAGACACATAGTAGGCACTGAATAAATGCTTGTTTCTTTCTTTTTTAAGACAGTTTTTCCCCCCTTGTAGACATGATCAAGGCATCTGTAGCTAACTGGACTGTAATTTTTTTGAAGTGAAAATGGGAAAATTATTTCCAGGTTATCCTTTTCACATTGCTTAAAGGCATGTAAATTAATATTGATGTAGACATGGTGGCATCCTGAACTATAAACAAAGAAAGAAATTGTAAATGGAGTCAGCTGTTGCTTGTGATCTTTGAGTAGATTAACTGCTCTTGGATTATTTGTAGCAATCTAGGATGTCATCACCTCTGGGGCCTAGAGCTATAAGTTAGTATGCTAAGTTAGGAAGGGGTCCATCCTAGCTAGGCGCAAATGGAGTGGAATGTTTATACATGAATATGTGTGTATAAATGTATGTTTCTGATTACATTTCTAAACCTGACTTACCCTAACTTAAGCATGTTCTCTCTCTTCTCTGAACTTTTCTAGAACCCACTCATTTGGTTGTCTTAATTTACTGCCTTGTATTATTAATTATAACAGGTACTATGGCATAAACACAATAATTATTATTAGAATTTATATAATGATTTGAATTTTACAAGATGCTTTACATATAGTATCTCATTGATCCCTATAAGAACCCTGAGAGGTAGGTACTATTAATATCCTCATTTTACAGATGAGGAAACTAAAGTTGAGAGAGATTAAGTGACTTGCCCACAGCCACATAGCTAGTGATTTTTCAAGGCAGGATTTGAACTTAGGTCCTAAGCTCAGATATAGTAGTCTATCCATTGTATCACTAGCCAGGAAGACCAGAGTTCAGGTCCCACCTCAGACACATATTGTCTGTATAATGCTATGATGCTGGGCTAGTCACCTTTACTATCAGGGCTCTAGACAACTCTCTAATATTATAAGTTGCAGAGTAGGTGCTGAGCTGCATTGGTAGAGGGAATTCTCTATATCAATGAAGTCACAGGTCCAGTCCCTTTCCTCCTCAAATCTACCATGACTCCACCTCCCCTCACCCTCTCAGCTTGCCTCGTATTTCACTGAAAAAATTGAGGGCTTTCGCTGAAAGGTCTCTCTTCTCCCCTTCTCCTTATTTCATACCACCCAGATGATTTCTGCCACTATCTTCTCCTTCACTCCTGTTTCACATGTTTAGGTAGCCTTTCTCCTTGCCAATGCCAACCCCTCTACATGCACAAATGATCTCATTCCTTCCATGTCCTCCACCAGATTGTCCTCTCCATCATCTCTACTTTCTCATTTATTTTCAATATCTCCCTGTCCACTGGTTACTTCTCTGCTATCTATAGACATTCCCACATTTCCTTCATCCTCAAAAAATCCTGATTTGATCCATTTATTCTCACTAGCTATCATTCCATATCTCTCTTCCCAAGGTGATCTGCAGTAGATGCCCCCACTTCCTTTTCTTCTCACTGTCTTCTTAACTCCCTATAGTCTGGCATCCAACCTTATTCAAACAAAACTGCTCTCTCCAAAGTAAATAACAATTGTTTAGTTGTCAAAAGGGAAAAAAGGTCTTTTCTCAGTCTTCATCCTTCTTGCCCTTTCTGTGTCATTTGACACTGTCAGTCACCCTCTTCTCTTGATATTCGCTTTTTCTAAGTTTTCAGGACACTATTGTCTCCTGGTTCGCTTGTTATCTCTCTGACTGTTCCTTCCCAGGCACTTTTGGTACACCCTCCTCCACATATACTTGCTAACCATGGTGTCCTACAGGGCTCTGTCCTGAGCCTTCTTCTTATATCACTTTATACTATTTCACTTGGTGATCTCATCAGCAACCATGGATTCAATTATCATCTCAATACTGATGATTCTCAATCTAATTGTCCAGCCCTAAACTCTCCTTTACCTCCAGTCTCAGATTTCCGAATGCCTATTAGACATCTTGAATTTGATATCTAGTAGATGTCTTAAACTCGATTTGCCCAAAGCTGACCTCATTAAATTTTCCTTCAATTTCTTACTTGTTCTAAATTTTTCTTGGGCATCACCCAATCTCCAGGCTTGAAATCTAGCTGTCATTCTTGACTCTTCACTATCTCTCAACCCACCACCCCATATCCAATCTATTAATTTTATCTTTGTAACATCTCTCCCGTATTCCCTTTTCCTCCTCTGACGCTGCCCCCACCCTGGTGCAGGGCCTCATCTACAAACTCCTGATATTTTTCAATAGACTGCTGGTTGGTCTCCCTTCTTGCCACAAGTCTCTCCCCACTTCTGTCAATCCTCTACTCAGCTGTCATAATGATTTTTCTAAAGCATTGACCATGCATAGTGCTAATTGTGATTAAAGCTCTTCCCTCATCCATTCAATAGGCCTCAGGTGGAGCTAGTTAAGGGAAGCTTGATTAGGCAGGCTTGTTTATAGGTAGGCCCATACCCTTTTGCTGCTAGGTGCTAAGCTCCAGGCCAAGTACCCTTTGCTAAGTAGGCACTAAGCCCCAGGGCCCCAAACAAGGTATGTATACCCTGTGGGTAGCCATTAAGCTCAACTTCGAAGAAGACCGAACTGCAAGAAGACAGAACTTCGAAAGAGACAGAGATTGGGAAGGAGAGACAGAGAGAGAACTAGAAGGCTCTGAGAACTGCAAGGGCTTTCAGAACTGTAAGAGGACTCAGGCATGTAGACAGTTAGGATTCATGAGTGAGTGTTTATAGGAAGGCCCTAGCAGAGGGGAAGGTTACAGGATGGTTTCTCTCCTTGCTGTTACATT
Source organism: Trichosurus vulpecula (assembly GCF_011100635.1). Lineage (NCBI taxonomy): Eukaryota > Metazoa > Chordata > Mammalia > Diprotodontia > Phalangeridae > Trichosurus > Trichosurus vulpecula. The sequence continues at coordinate 136,041,410 of NC_050573.1, read as the reverse complement.
GAGGTGGACTTACTGGTTTTGGGATACAATTACTGCTATGTTGAATTGGGATTATTGGTTTTGGGATTTGATCCTCTGGTGTCTGAATAAATGTTTTACTTCTGCGTTCTATGTAGAGAGATTTGGAACTATCCAGGCATATTCATGTTCGCCATTGATATCATGAATCTTGCCTTACTGATACACCATGTCACCCCACCACTGCTCACTAAACTCCAGTGACTCCCTCTGGCCTCCAGGATTAAATATAAAATCCTCTGTTTGGTATTCAAAGCCATCATAACCAACCCTACCCCCTCCAGTGGTGTTGGCTTCCTTGCTATTCCTCAAACAGGACAGTTCATCGCCTGATTAGGAATTTTCTCTGGCTGTCCCCCAAGCATGCCTGGAATCTATCCCACCTTGTCTCTACCTACTAGCTTTCCTAACTTCCTACAAGGCCCAGCTAAAATCCTATCTTTTATTGGAAGCCTTTCCAAATCCCTTTTAATTCTAGTGGCTTCCCTCTGATATAATCATCAGTTTATCCTGTATGTATTACTGGTACATAATTAGTTACATTTTTGTCTCCCCTATTAAATTGTGAGCTTCTCAAGGGCAGGGCCTATCTTTTGCCTTTCTGGTTATACCTAGTTTTTAGCAAAATACTTAGCACATAGTAGACAATAAATATTTATTGACTGTCTCCTATAGCTAATTACATTTTCAACTGTAGATCTTTTTTCTTAACTAGATTTTAAGCAAAGTGAGGGCAGAGGCCCCATATTATGTGTTTTTGACTCCATTTGTTGTTGTTCAGTCATTTTTCAGTCATGTCTGACTCTTCATGATGCCATTTGGGGTTTCTTGGCAAAGATACTGGAGTGGTTTGCCATTTCCTTCCCCAGCTCATTTTACAGATGAAGAAACTGAGGCACATAGGGTTAAGTGACTTGCCCAGGGTCACACAGCTAGTAAATGTCTGAGGTCAGATTTGAATTCAGGGAGATTGGTCTTCCTGACTCCAGGACCGCCACTCTATCCTCTGTGCCAGCTAGCTGCCGCCTTTAACTCCACGGTATCTAGCTGCTGCCTTTAACTCCACGGTATAACTGCCGTATTTGTTGATTGATTCTTTTATGTTTCCTGTCTCTTCTCCCTTCTATTACTATCTAGTGTTAAGTTTATTAACACATAGCTAATAGTCCAGATCTATAATTTAATTAGTACAGAGAGTCCTTGCCATGGAGATTCCTACTGCCAGTCAGGGAACTTGATTTGCTGGTGATTACACAACTGGTATGTATTAGAGGAGAGACCTGAACCTAGGTTTTCCGAACTTCCAAATCTCCCTATTTCTGTTGAATATAATGTCATTCTTCAGATTTCCCAGGTCTGTCACCACAGTGTTATCTTCATTTTCTCACTCTCTCACCCCACAAATCTTCACATTTCTACTTCCATAACGTCTCTCAATCTCAGTTTTTCTCTCCACTCACACAGCTGCCATCATAATTCATGCCCTACTTGCCACATGTTGGACTATTGCAATGGCTTTCTCATTGATCTACCTGTCTCAAGTCTCTTCCTGCTCTAATCCACCTTCCACACAACTACCAGAGTGATTTTCCTTCAGTAGAGCTCTGACTATGTTATTCCCTTAGCAAATGAGATTCAGGGCTTCTCTACGATAAGATTAAAGTCTCCTCTGTTTATATTTTAAAGTCCTTTACAACCTGGCCCCACCATACCTTTCCAATCTTATTACTTCCCCTCTTGTACTTTTAAGGTCTAGACAAATGACTGCCATTCAGTTCCTCACACACTGTACTCTGTCTCCTGTCCCTGTGTCATTACTTTGGCCATCTCCCTTCTCTGATTGCACTCCCTTCTCATTCCCACCTCTTTGCCTCTAAGATGCAGCTCAAACACTACTTTCTACATTAAACCTTTCCAGATTCCACCAAGTGCTCACATGTTTATCATATATTTATATATATGTATACACCCACATACATGTCTATCTACATCTCTTTACACACACATAAACTCATACACACACATAATTACATACATATATGTCATCTTTCCTGATAGAGTGTAGGCTTCTTGAGAGTAGGAATTCCCAGTGCCTAGCACAGTGCTTGACATAAATGTTTTTTGATTGATTGATATACTCTCTGGTGAGATCCACCATACTATATTACAATACAGTGTTCCTTTTGTATTTCCAGAACTTAGCACAGTGCCTAGCACCTTATTAATTATTAAAGATAGCAAAATAACATTTCAGATGTTTATATGAATATAGAATGCTTTTTATTTAAGTCGAGGGAATCAAATCATAATCTAAATAACTAGGTAGAAGATGTGATTTGACATTTTTTCTACAAAATATACTTTGATCCTATTTGATATTTAACTTAAATTTCAAGAAACATTTATTCAATCAATCCATCAACTAACAAGCATCTATTAGGCCCTATTATGTCAGGCAATGTGCTAGGTACTGGTGATAAAAGTACAAAAAATGAAACAGTCCCTCACCTCAAAGACATAACTATGGGGAAAACAACACATACACATATAAATAATTACTGGGCCAATAAACGCTCATTAAGCACCTACTATGTTCTAGGAACTGTGCTGAGTACTGATGATACAAAGAAAGCTGAAAGAACTACTCTTAAGAAGCTCACAGTCTAATAAAAACAATTACATATAAACACCTAGGATAAATTATAGATCAAATCTGTCCAACATACTGCCCTCGGGCTGCTTGAGGCCTGCCAAAGGATTTTGGATGCCCCACGAAAAATGTAGGGAATGTAAAATAAAGTAAAGATGTAAGGAGTGCTTTGTCTGTGCCCCATTTAACCCACCTTCCACTAGTTTCTGTCGTGCCCATCATGTAACTTGGGTGGATTGCCACTGCCCATGCACTCTCACCTGTTTGTCACATGATCCAAGGCAACCAACCAACGTCAGTCTGTCTCTAGTCTGAGAGGAGTAAGAGTCGTATCTTTTTGCTGTGTTTTCAGTTGTTACTAAATATAAACTGTAAGAAAACCTGAAAAATATATTAAAACTTATACCGCCTAACAGAGTAATTTTGTTAACATTAATGAGATTTCATGATAAATAAAAATCTTAATAAGTATAATTAATTGATGTTAATTGAAATTTCCCTTTTTAAAAATATGGTTTATTTGCAAAATAATTTAATCATTAATTATACCTTTACTTTTTTTTGTTTGTTTTTGTTGGAGGGGGAAGGCAAGGCAATTGGGGTTAAGTGACTTACCCAAGGTCACACAGCTAGTATGTCAAGTATCTGAGGCCAGATTTGAACTCAGGTTTTCTTGACTCTAGGGCCAGTGCTCTACTCACTAAACCATCTATCTGTCCCATAATTATACCTTTACTTAGAAAGTGAGCCACTAAAAACCTATCTGCATCCTGAAGAAGTTTAACCTATTTTAATTTTGGCCCCTACCTACTGCCAAGTTCTGCAGGTCTGTTAAAGATATTCAACAGAGGGAAGTCACTGGAATTAAGGCAGTTCAGGACAGACTTCCTGTAGAGGTTAGGATTTTAACTGGGTTTTAAAGAAGCCAGAAAATCCAGGAAGTAGAGATGAGGAAAGAAAGGATTCCAGGAATGGGGAACAGCCAGTGAAGAGGCCCAGAGATGGGAGATGGAGCGTTGTTTTTGAGAAACAGCAAGGAGGTCAGTGTAAAGCGTAAAAAAGACTGGAAAAGTGTGTGTGTGTGTCCGGGGGTGGGGTGAGGTTATGAAAGGTTTTGAATAACAAAAGATTTTCTGACATTGGAGGTATTAAGGAGCCACTGGAGTTTATTGAACTGTGGGTTCATGTGGGTTGATGTGGTCAGACCTATACTTTAGGAAAATCACCTTGACAACTGAATGGAGGAGGGCCTGGAGTGAGGAGAGGCTGATGGTAGGGAGAACAACCAGTAGGCTATTGCATTAGTTCAGGCATGTGCTGATTAGGCCTTACACCAAGTTAGTGGCAGTGTCTAAGGAGAGAAGGGGGCATATGAAAGAGATGTTCAAAGGTAAAGTTATCAGGCCTTAGCAACAAATTGAATATGGGGGATGAGAGGGAGAGAGTGAAGAGCCAAGGAAAACACCTAGGTCTCAAGTTTGGAGGAGTGGGAGATTGGTGTTGCCCTTGATAACAAAGTTAGGAGAGGGAGAGTTTTTTTTTTTTGTGGGGGGGAGGAGATAATGAGTTCAGTTTTGTACATGTTGAGTTTAAGATGTCTCCTGCATGTCCAGTTTGAGACGTCTGAAATGCAGTTGGAAATAAATGATTGGAGGTCGAGAGAATTTAGGGCTAGATAAGTAGATTTAAGAATCATAAGCACGGAAATGATAATTAAATCCATGAAAACTGGTGACATCACCAAGTGAAGAGGTAGAGATAGAAAGGAAGAGGGCCCAGGGACATTCATGGTTAGCAGGTGTGACTTGGCTGAAGAGCCAGCAAAAGAGATTGAGAAAGATCAGTCAGGTAAATAGGAGGAGAACCAGGACAGAACAGTACCTTATAATTATCATTATTAATTGTTATTATTTATCCTTAATGAGTTGGGCCAAGAACTGAGGAAAAAGAGGCTAGATTAGTATCTTCAGAGCTTAGCATAGTGCCTGGCACATACTATTAAAGTCAGGACAAGTCAACATTTATTAGGTCCTCACCATGCACCAGGCACTGTGCTAAATGCTGAGAATACAAACACAAGCAGAAAGTAAGAAATCTAAGCCCTCAAGTCTAAGGGGGGAAGATTCAAAGAGGGAACCGAAAAAAACAGAGGAAAAGGAGGAAGAAGAGATGAAGGTATTCAGTGTGGAGGCATTTTAGAGAAAGTTCAGGAGAGTTAGGAGTGCAACCTGGAGAAGAATAAAGACATACTTGGCCTTGGTACCTTGCTTAAAATGGAGGTTCTGAGAGAAAGCAGTCGATTAAAGGGAGTGGCTCCAGGGAAAAGGGTAGTTTCAATGTGTGATCTCCAGGGTACAGTGAGTTTCTAGGGTGAAGAGATTTCTAGGACACAGCTGACAATAAATGCTAGTTGATTGATTGGTTTTTCTGACTTATGAAGCACTACAGTCTCAGAAGAATTAAAATGGCAAACAACCAAAAGGACAATGGAAAGATAAATAGTGGGCACCAGTAGGTTTATAGCACATTACCTTTAAGGATGTATAGGAGAGCAGAGTAAAAAACATTGAGAATATATCTGACCAGACATGGCAGTGACCAGTCTAATCATACAGCAAGAATAAGAGATGATTATCAAATGAGAACACTGTTACACTGGGAGATATTAAAAGGACCAGAGAGAAGCTTCTATTATAGTAGGTAATTCCTCTATCAAAGATTTATAGGAAAACATGGACAAAAAAAGGACAGATAGAAGGAGGTATGGAGGAGTTTTCATCTGCATCAAGGAGGGAGTTACCACAACCAATAAAAAAAAATCTTGCAAAGTACGAGTTTTCTAAAGGTTAAATCAGTGTTGTTTCAAATACTTTAAAATCATTACTAAGGTTATTCTTTCTGTTCATGGGGACATCACTGAATTGTAGCATGAAATTAATACTGTCTAGATTTTTCTTAAAAATAAAAAGGCATTTTGATTTTTAAAAATACAATTGATATGATTTTAAGAAAAAAATCATTTGGGTTTTTTTGGTTTTTAATTTGTTTCCTTGGTACAAGCTGAATGAAAAACCTTATCATTTTTTCTTTAGCTATTAATTCCTAATCAGTACCCTACACTGAAATAATTTTACATCTTTTTTTTTTTGGTGAGGCAACCAGGGTTAAGTGACTTGCCCATGGTCACGCAGCTAGTCAGTGTCAAGTGTCTGAAGCTGGATTTGAACTTAGCTCCTCTTGACCCCAGGGCCAGTCCTCTATCCACTATGCCACCTAGCTACTCCCCTTTATTTTTATTTTTATTTTGCAACTTTCAAAAAAATTATTTTAGACAAATACTAAAACTTAAATACATAATAGGAAAAGAAAAAAAGAAATATTATAAACTTAAATATAAAATAAGAAAAAATCATGTCATGTGCATAGCAGAACATAGAAGATTCAGAATATATAACAATAACATTATTTCAAGAAAGAGTATATATTAAATACTGTATATTATGTTGAAAGCTGTCTATCATTTCTTTGCTTCCTTGTAAGTTTTCTTTTGTTCTCTACTGTACACTTTTTACTTTGTTCTTTTTTCCACCTTCCTCCTCCCTACCTGCCACCCCATAACCTCATCCTCCCCTCCCTTGTCCTCCCCCCTTCTACCCTCTTACCATTTTATTTCTTCTGAATTTAGAAGACTTTTATATTCTTCTATCTATATCCATATCTATCTATCTCTATTATTCCCTGTTGAACCCAGTCCTGATGGAAGTACATTTCCAGAACTAACTGCCCTCCTCCACCAGCTAATTAACTACTCTGCATCAATTCTTCCTCTTACACCTCATTTGTATAAAATAATTATACTTTTTTAGCTGTTCCTAAATGGTTTCACTTTTTAAAGTCATATCATACTCAGGACTACCCCAATCTTTCTTAGGAACTACCCAATTACTAATGATAGTCTTACACATATACACATTTTACATATATAAAAAGTAAACTGTCCTTGTTGAATCCCTTGTAATCAGTCTTTGGTATGTACCTTATGCTTCTCTTGGCTCTTGTATGTCAAATCTTCTGTTAAGTTCAGGTTTTTTTTTTTTTAACAAGGTCTTGAAAGTCTGATAGTTGATCAAATGTCCATTTTTTTTCCATTCAGGATTATGCTTAACTTTGCTGGGTATAATATTTTTGGCCTGGAGCCCCAGTTCTTTTGCTCTTCGAGATATAGTATTCCATGACCTGCAGTCCTTTAGTGTCTCTACTGCTAGTTCTTGTGTGATTCTAATTGTGACACTATCATATTTAAAATTATTTTTTTCTTGTTGCTTTTAATATTATGTCCTTTAGGTGGGGATTTCAGAATGTAATTATAATATCCCTATGAGTTTTCCTCATAGGATCTCTTTCAAATGCTGCTCAATAATTTTTTTTTCTATTTCTGGTTTCCCCCCTTGTTCTCATGCTTCAGGACAATTTTCTTGAATTATTTCTTGTATTATTGTATCAAGAGTATTTTTGGTCATAACTTTCAGGTAGTCCAGTTATTCTTATGTTTTCTCTTCTTGATCTGTTCTCCAGATCAGTTGTTCTTTTATGAGAAGTTTCATTTTCTCTTCTATTTTTTCATTCTTCATATTTTGTTTATTTCTTCATCTCTTATAACTTCACTGGCTTCACCTTGCTCAATTCTAATTTTCAAGGTGTCATTTTCTTCCTCAAAATTCTGGATCTCCTTTTCTAATTGGTTGACTTTCTTTTCATAATCTTCTTGTTTTTCTTGGATTATTCTTATTTTTTTCATTAGTATTTCCTACATCTCTCTCATTTGATTTTTAAAGTCTTTTGTAAGTTCTTCTATGAATTCTTTTTGGGCAGGTGAATATTTTAAGTCTCATTTGCTTTAATATCCTCATCTGAAGATGAATTACCATCTTCTCTATTCCCATAATAGCTTTCTATGGTTGGATTCTTTCTCCTTTGCTTGTGTACTTTTTTGTGGTAATAACTTAATTTTTGTAATCACCTCTAACCCTGGGGTATGGGGGATGGTGCCTCTTGCCCCAGATCATCAGTTCTTCTCTCTAGTCTGGAACCAAAGCCAAACCTCCAACATCCTTTAAGTGCCCACAGCCATGGGCTTTCTGCCCCACTACTTCTGCACTCACTGGGTGTGTCAGCTGCTCTCCATAGCACAGATGGGTCTGGTATTCCTTGCCAGCAGTGGTTCCCTTGATCTTCCCTGGCTCAGATGCCCCATTCCCCTCACTATCACAGAGGGGAGTCAGGGGGAGAGAGGGGTAAAAGTTTCCCTGGTGTGGCTTAGCCCTGAGGCATACTCCCAATCCAGCTATCCCCAGGGCTTGCTACTAGTTGTTACCCTGGACCCTAGCCTGGAGCTATTTACTCTTCACAGGGACAAAACCTCATCATGATAGTTTTCTTCTGATCTTCTGTAACAATAATGCTGCTTGCAGCTGCTGTGGAGGTGTAAGGCCAATAACACCAGCACACAGGAGGGCTGCTAACACAGGTTCTTTATCTGCTTTTCTAAGGAAAACAACTTTAAGGGGTTTACAATCTCACTTTAAACATACGTATATCATTCACTTAGTTCAGGGGAAAAAGTCAGCACCCTGAACTTCAGAGAAAACACAAACAGAAATTACAAGGAGAAATTATATAAACAGAGCAAATAACACAAATCAGCAGATAGGGCTTCTACCTATCTGCCCATAGCAATACATACATAGTTACCAGAGAGTGAGAAGCACCAACATCTGGGTTTTCAAAGCCAGGATGCTCCTTAACAGCTACCCAGAGTCTTGTCTGGACAAATCACATGAATGCTCTTCCAGTGAGTGAGCCCCCAAAGCAAAATGCTAATCTCAGAGTATATATATACTTCTTCAGGGTCAGCCCACAGAGGGTGTCACAACCATGTGACTCAGGTTTTCTTGTGACTTAAGCAGGTCATCAAAGACTCTTGATTCAGGCAAAGACTCTTGATTCAAACAAAGGCAAGACTCAAATGGAAGGCACTTGATTGCCTTAGTGCTGAGAAGCACTCCAAAAGGAAAAACAGCAAAAAGTCCCACTTTGCTTGCATTACATCTTCTCAAATTGTCCCAGGAAGACCCCTGTTGTGACCCTATTCTTTTTTATTTTTACCTGCACTTTGTTATCTCTTTTGTGGGGGAAAATCTTGAGAGCTTGGAATTTTCTGACCTATTCTACCATCTTCCCAGAATCCTCTCTGTTGGGGGTCCCTGACCAGCAAGGATCCCAATCTCAGTACGCAATGATGAGGCGGGAGTCAGGGAAGATACGACTCCAATTTATTGGGAGACATTATCCAGTTTTATAGGGTTTTGCACTACATGAGCAGAAGCAGGTGTTCAAGGGGTAAGGGGATGACAGCATGGGAAGATCGATATTGGGTGGGAAGAATCTGGATTGTAGCAAACTATGATACCTACAGGCGTATAGGAAAATTAGGTCTGTTGCAAGATAGTTTCTATGGGAGTATGGGAACAAAGGGGGGTGCTGTCCTACAGTATCTATGGAGGCATGGGAAGGCTCAGGCATGTAGCCAGCTGATATCAGAGCTGTATGAGCTATGTGAGGCACGGGGCAGAATGCCCTTGTAAAGTATCAAAGATGTTCCAGTAACTAAAGTATCAAAGCATTGTTGTGTTAGGCACTGGTTCAAGAGCATTAGGTAGTGGCCAGCTGGGTTCCTCCTTCTGGGCTTGTGAGTCCCTAGTGGATGGACTCTGCCTGCATGAGAAGGAAGACTACGAGGGGGGGGAGGGGGGCTGTTAAGGACAGAGGCCCTTCTTCCAGAGGCCTTGCCGTTCCAACTCCTACTCAGCCTGTCTGGTTTTACCCAGGAAACAGGCCAAGTGCTAGGGTCCGAGCAGCCCTAGGATTGGCACCAACCCCTTACACCTCTCTTTGATTTTTTTAAATTCACCTTGGAAGAGGGTAAAAAATAAAATGGTTGAGTAGGATTCAAGCTAGTAAGTAGGCCATAACCCTACAGTACAGATTGAGAATGTGTCATTTTTGAAGCTTGTTTGAGGTTTTGTGGTTAGTACATTATGAAATGAATGCCCTTATTTCCATAGTACTTTAAAACCTTTTGGGATGCAATGAGTTAAGGAGTTGTTTCTGAGCAAGCAACACACATGCATATGAAAAAAGAAATAAAATTTTTTGTCACATGAAAAATGATTTAACAATCCAGGTGGAGAATTTGTATTTCACAAAGGCCAAAAGTACTGATCTGTTATCTGAAGCTATTTGTCTCCTTTGCCATATGCCAGAAAGGAGTTCTGTTTGCGCAAACTTTAGCAGGATGGAACAGCTGTCTACCAGGATGGAGATTTAGTTGAGTATAAGCAAAGTTGTCTGTTTTAAGTATGGCTTGAGATTATTTTGTTTGGTTTACAACAATCTTTTTTTGTTAGTTCAAGGACAATGAAGCTACCACATTTAGACTTTACTATGAGTCCTGAAAGAGGCTTGTAAGAGGATGGAGAAATGATCCTGGAGAGAACACAGATGGGAAAAGCAACAAGTTTTCACAAATTTGGTACTCTTTAGTACTAAGAATCAGGAGTCTTTCTGTCCCAGTGAAATCACCACTAATCAAAATTAGCTACCAGTGTCCCATGTGCATTAAAATGACCAAACAAATGAAGTTTTGTTTTTGTTTTTGCACCCAAACCTTTTCCCCTAAAACCCCTTCTCCCTCACCTGGTTTTAATGACAGTGTTAAAGGGAAAAATTTTAAGCTCTTCATATTATAGGAATCATATTCATTAGAAAATACACTTTTAAAAGTTTTTCCTTTTCCTTCTTGGGAAGAAATTGAGAAATTAAATATTCCTGTCTTGGTTTACTAATAGTTAAGATGATGCATAAATTGATTATAACACATCAGGATGACAAACTTATTTTAAATATGAGATTTGCAAAAATAAATAGGAAAATCCATGACCCAACAAGATATAGAGTACATTATGAAATGCAAACTGGATAATTTTGATTATGTTAAATTGAAAAGCCTTTGTATAAACAAAGCCAATGCAGCAAAGATTAGGAGGGAAGCAGAAAATTGGGAGAAAATCTTTACAACCAGTGTCTCTCATAAAGGCCTCATATCTGAAATATACAGGGAACTGAACCAAATTCATAGGAACACAATTTTCATTCCCCAATTGAGAAATGGTCAAAGGATATGAACAGGCAATTTTCAGAGGAAGAAATTAAAGATATCTATAGTCATACGAAAAAATGCTCTAGAGCCAATATGGTGGCTGGAAAGCAGGGACTTGTGTGAGCTCCCCCCCCCCAGGTCCCTCTAAACACCTACAAAAATGGCTCTGAACAAATTCTAGAACTGCAGAACCCACAAAATAGCAGAGGGAAGCAGGGCTCTAGCCCAGGACAGCCTGGATGGTCTCTGGGTAAGGTCTATCACAGGGAACTAGGAGCAGAGCAGAGCCCAGCGTGAGCCATGCCTGGACCAACCAGACAGGGAGCCAGGTGGAACATGCCCTAGCACCCTGAATCAGTGAGCTGTGGCAGTTAACAGACTTCTCAACCTACAAACACCAAAGACAACAGAGAAGGTTAGTGGGAAAAGCTGCTGGGACAGAGTGAAAGGAATTCAAGGTTCAGCCACCACCCTGGGGGTGGCAGAGGTGGTGCAGCTCTGAGGCTGCTTACAGAGCTACAGCTGCAGTTGCTTTCAGTCCCAGGCCCACCTGGTGGGAGGAATTAAGTGGCAGATCAGAGCAGGAGTGCAGAGCCAGCTTAGATTGGAGTCTGGTCTGGGTTGGCAGTTCTTGGGGAAGGAGTAGAATTGGTGTGGCAGAGCTTGCTGTGTAGAAATAGCTCTGAAAAAATAGTGCAGCCCCTCAAGCTTGGGACAAAGTATTCTCTACTCTACAAGCAGTCATACCCCAACAGAAAGCGCAAGGGTCAAGTAAATTGGCTGGGAACATGGCCAGGCAGTGAAAACAGACTCAGATTCAGACTCAGACATTGGAATCTTTCTTTGGTGACAAAGAAGACCAAAACATACAGCCAGAAGAAGTCAACAAAGTCAAAGAGCCTACAACAAAGGCCTCCAAGAAAGACATGAACTGGTCTCAGGCCATGGAAGAGCTCAAGAAGGATTTATAAAAGCAAGTTAGAGAAGTAGAGGAAAAATTGGGAAGAGAAATGAGAGTGATGTGAGAAAAATTGAAAAACAAGTTAATGACTGTCTAAAGGAGACCCCAAAAATACTGAGGAAAATAGCACCTTAAAAAAATAAACTAACTCAAATGGTAAAAGAGCTCCAAAAAGCCAGTGAGGAGAAGAATGCCTTGAAAAGCAGAATTAGCCAAATGGAAAATGAAGTCCAAAAGGCCACTGAAGAAAATACTACCTTAAAAATTAGATTGGAGCAAGTGGAAGCTAGTGACTTTATGAGAAATCAAGATATTATAAAACAGAACCAAAGGAATGAAAAAGTGGAAGATAATGTGAAATATCTCATTGGGAAAACCACTGACCTAGAAAATAGATCCAGGAGAGATAATTTAAAAATTATTGGACTACCTGAAAGCCATGATCAAATAAAGAGCCTAGATATCATCTTTCAAGAAATTATCAAGGAGAACTGCCCTGATATTCTAGAGCCAGAGGGTAAAAGAGAAATTGAAAGAATCCACTGATTGCCTCCTGAAAAAGATCCCAAAAAGAAAACTCTTAGGAATATTGTTGCCAAATTCCAGAGCTCCCAGATCAAGGAGAAAAACTGCAAGCAGCCAGAAAGAAACAATTTGAGTATTGTGGGAACACAATCAGGATAATACAAGATCTAAGAGCTTCTACATTAAGGGATCAAAGGGCTTGGAATATGATATTCTGGAGGTCAATGGAGCTAGGATGAAAACCAAGAATCACCTACCCAGCAAAACTGAGTATCATGCTCCAAGGCAAAATATGGATTTTTAATAAAATAGAGGACTTTCAACCTTTCTCAGTGAAAAGACCAGAGCTGAATAGAAAATTTGACTTTCAAACATAAGAATCAAGAGAAGCATGAAAAGGTAAACAAGAAAGAGAAATCATAAGGGACTTACTAAAGTTGAACTGTTTTGTTTACATTCCTACATGGAAAGATGATGTGTATAATTCATGAGACCACAGTATTATGGTAGCTGAAGGGAATATACATATAAATATACATATAAATATACATACACACACACACACACACACACACACATATATATATATATATGTAGACAGAGGGCACAGGATGAGTTGAATATGAAGGGATGATATCTGAAAAAATGAAATCAAATTAAGGGATGAGAGAGGAACATATTGAGAGAAGGAGAAAGGGAGAGATAGAATGGGATAAATTATCTCACATAACAGTAGCAAGAAAAAGCAGTTCTGTTGGGAGGGAAGAGGGGGCAGGTGAGGGGGAATGAATGAATCTTGCTCTCGTCGGATTTGACCTGAGGAGGGAATAACATGCACACTCAGTTGGGTATCTTCCCCCACAGGAAAGAAGGGAGATAATAGAAGGGAGGACAGTTATGGGGAGGAGGTAATCAAAAACAAACACTTTCAAAAAGAGACAGAGTCAAAAGAGAAAATTGGATAAAGGGAGGTAGGATAGGAAGGAGCAAAATATGGTTAGTCTTTCACAACAAGAGTATTGTGGAAGGGTTTTACATAGTGATACACATGTGGCCTATGTTGAATTGCTTGCCTTCTTAGGGCAAGGGGTGGGGAGTGGGGAGAAGGGAGGGCTGACTGGGGAACAAGGAAACCAGAACATATGCCATCTTGGAGTGGGGGGGAGGGTAGAAATGAGGAGAAAATTTGTAATTCAAACTCTTGAGAAAATCAGTGCTGAAAACTAAAAATATTAAATAAATTAAATTTAAAGAAAGAAATACAAGAAAAAATGCTCCAGATCACTATTGATTAGAGAAATGCAAATCAGAACAACTCTGAGGTACCACATCTCTCCTGTCAGATTGGCTAACATGACAAAACAGGAAAATGATAAATGCTGGAGAGAATGTGGGAAAATTGGAACATTGCTATATTGTTGGTGGAGTTGTGAACTGATTCAGCTGTTCTGGAGAGCAATTTGGAACTATGCCCAAAGGGTTATAAAAATGTGCATACCCTTTGACCCAGCAATACCACTTCTAGGGCTATATCCCAAAGAGATCATACAAGTGGGAAATTGACCAGTATGTACAAAAATATTTGTAGCAGCTCTTTTTGTGGTGGTAAAGAATTGGAAATCATGGGGATGCCCATCAGTTGGAGAATGGCTAAGCAAATTGTAGTATATGAATGTAATGGAATACTATTGTGCTATAAGAAATGAGGAGCAGACAGACTTCATTATAACCTGGAATGACATATAGGAATTGATGCTGAGTGAGGGGAGCAGAACTAGGAGATCATTATACACAATTACAGACACACGGTATCTGTAAGGACTAACTTTGATAGACTTGACTCCTCTCATCAATGCAAGGTTCAAAGACAGCTCCAAAAGACTCATGATGGACAAAGCTATGCACATCCAGAAAATAAATTATGGAGTCTGAATGCAGATTGAGGTGAACTTTTTGCTCTCTTTTATTTTTTCTTTCTTTTTTGGTTTCATTTCTCCTTTCTCATGATTCATTCCATTGGTTATAATTCTTCTTTGCGACTGGACTATTATGTAAATAAGTTCAGTGTTAAGGTATATGTAGAACCTACATTGGATCACATGCCATCTTGGGGAGGGGGGAAGAGAGGAAGGGGGAGAAAATTTGGAATCCAAAAACTTGTAGAACTGAGTGTTATAAACTAAAAATAAAAAATAAATTTTATATATATATATATATATGAAAGTCCCTGTTATCAGTTAGCTGCCCCTTCCCTAACTTCCTTCTTGAGTAGATAAGGAAAAGAAAAGCAATTGCCTTAAATGGTCTCAACTTCGCTGTCTCCATTTAAAGAAGAAAACTCTTCCTTCAGTATGGCAATTCACCAGTACAGTTTTGGTATATAACAAGACATCGCTAGAAATTCCTATTTATGAGAGCTGTATCATCATATTATTGTATGTAGAAATTCCATATGCGGGAATGTGGAATTTACATTCTGAAAAGAGGTACAATTTTCATTCATTGATTAATTTTTTGAAAATGTTCCCAATAGCACAAAGCTTTGAATCAACTGTGTAATACCTGTAGTGGCTATTAAAATGCTGAATTATCTGAGAATGTGCTGCACGTACAGGTATGCCACAGTTTTTGACACATAATGCACTGATTCAGTATTCACTTATGTTCCTAAAGGCATCAAAAATGAACACTCCCAATTTTAAAAATATTTGTTATGCCTGTAATTTTTTTCTTTAGAAGTATTAAGATTTCTCTGATGATGAAAATAGAAAAGTAGGCCTGATGTCATACAAATTTATTTTCTATATTTCTCACTGTGATCATAGCACAAAGAAATGTGCTCCAAATTATTTTTAAACATTTTGTCCACATGAAAACTTACAGTGGATGAGCAGAATAAGACAATTGGTTAAAATTATAAATGAAAGGTGTTAACAATAATAAAATGGCCTTGTTTTGCTGTAGCAATAAAATAACAAAGTGCAATGATTTGATTTAATAAAATCATTTTTCAAAAGCTGCTGCTCTGAGTATTTTTAACCGTAAAATGTTCTTATATAATGTATCCCTCCCCTTTTTTGCTATTGCGTATTACATTGGGTCTCATGAGTATTCCAACATTCCAAAATGTACCAAGTTTACAAATCAGTGTAAACATATTGATATGTTTACAGATACTGTAAAAGGCATGTTTTCCCTGGAAAGAAAAAAAAATTCAAATAAAACAAAAGTACTGCTAAAACAAAAGAATCAGGATCTTGAGTTCTGGTCCTGACAAGAACTAGTTGTGTGACATTTGGTAAGTCACTAAACTTCTCTGGAATTCAGTATCTTCATCTATAAAAGGATTGCCTGTGCAATCCTTACACTGCCTTTCAATACTAAAGTCCATGATTTTTCTAGATGTCTGTGGTATACTTTTCTTTGGAGGGTGGAAGACTCTTACTAACTGATACAGAGCAAAGTAAGTAGAACCAGGAGAACAATTTACACTAATGACTAGGATAATAATGTAAAGGAAACCAATTTTGAAAGACCTCACAATTCTGATCAATGAGTGACCCACATAGGACATCAAAGCCTTGATGGTGATACATGAATTCCACCTATCAACAAAGAGGTGGTGGACAATAGGTGCAGAATGTTGCATACATTTTCAGATATGGCCAGTGTTTATAATTGTTTTGTTTGTTGACTTATTTGTTTCAAGGGAGGGTTCTATTGGGAATTGGGAGAGGTGGGGAGAGAACAAAAGACTAAGCCAGGTGACTGACCTCTCTTACTCTTGCCTGTGATTTCAATACTATTTTCTTTCAAGAAATCATGCAAGTCTATTTCATTTTTAATGACAATAATTTTACTCATTAGGAAGTTTTGAAATCTAATATAAAAGATAAATGACCTGTTCCTGAATTAGTCAGTCACATAAAATCCATATCTTGTTTTTATGAAATGCTTGACTGCTCTTAAAAAGCAGAAAAACAAGTAACTATTCACTTGTAAGCCTAACAGTTTGACTTTTCCATACTAGCTATTTTTTTCTGTGTTTGACCTGGCCAAATAACCAAACTCTCTCTGGTTTTGTCTGACATTTACCTGAGTTTCTTAATCAGTAAATTCAGTTTAAATGTCAGAGAAGCACGTGGGAGTATAGATTTTAAAAATCTAATTTAAACAGCACTTCTGAGAAATCCAAAAATATTTTGAAAAAATGTTGTTTGCATCTGAATTTTGGGGGTAATTCACTAACATCATTGCAGAGGCTTACTTCAAGAAGTGTGTGTGTATGTGTGTGTGTGTGTGTGTGTGTGTGTGTATAAAATCAGATTATGAATTAGTGGGCAAATTTGAATTCATTTAAAAATGATTTCTTTAGAAACTATGTAACATGTACAAAAAACTTAAATGCTGTTCTTGCTATAGCTCTTATATTGTAATAATTCCTTTAGAGTTTAATAAATACATTTATAGACCTCTCTCCTTAGTAATTTTTGTTATTTTTCTATGTTTTCCTCTTACTTTATCTAAAAGAATGGATCTAATTTCACTAGACTGAATCAGACAAGAACCTACTACACTTGAACTATTACTGTCCTCATTAATAATACTGCCCTACATGAAACACTTTGAAGTTTGGAAAGAGCTTTTCTTGATGACTCAGTGAAGTAGTTGCTGCAAATAATTATTATCCCCATTTTATAGATGAGGAATCAGATCCAGAGAGGTTAGATGACTGGTTCTGGATGCTAGGCTACCATTTAAACAACCTAAGGCTGCATTTGTTTCATTTGAAAGCCATGTAGCACTATTGGCTCATCTTGAGTTTATTATCACCTAAAACCCCTAGATTTCTTTCACATTTAAACCATATGAAGATCTCTAATGATGGTAAATACATTACTTCCCGAGGCAGCCCATTTGACTTTTATACAGCCATAATTGTAGTCAAACAATGAATCTATCAATAAAAATTTATCAAGTGTTTACTGTGTGCCAGGCACTGTGTTGAGCATGGAGGATACAAAAAGAGGTAAAAGACAGTTACTTCCTTGAAAGAACTTCTAATTTAAAGGAATTTTAACCCAGTTAGGAAATTCAACCTTGCACCAAAGGCTGCTTTTGTAACTTCTACTGGCTACTTCTACTTCTCTCTTTTGTGCCCACACACAACAAAATCAATCCCTCTTTCCCATGTCAGCCCATCAGATACTTGAAAGCAGCTCTCACAACTCCCTCTAATTTAAGTCTTCTCCTGAAAAATATTTTGTAGGCTAAACATCTCAAGTTCTTTCAAACAGTTCTCAAAGGCATGGTTTCCAGTCACCTCAGTATCTTGGTTTCCCTCCTCTGGCCATGGTCCAGTTTTTCATTATCCCTCCTAAAATATGTTATCCAGAACCACACAAAATAACCCATTTGTGGTCTGATCAGGGCTGACTAAAGTGGGACTTGCCTTTGTTTTTATTTGTATTCCCAGCACTTATTGTAGTGTCTGGCATACAATGAAATACTCATTTCCTGACTAATTGATTATCACCTTTCATGTTTTACAAACTATGTCTCACCTTAATTGAATTGTCTAAAATTAAATCCACTTTTCTGGCTGTGATATCTCACATTGTTGACTTATACTGATCTGGCAGTCCACCAAAACTCCCAGGTCATTTTCCCGTAAACCACTATATGGCTAATTTTTGTCTTATTCTTGCAATCTTAAAATAATAAAGTTCCAACTGTTGGACACATGATTCTAATTAATCAAGAAAGTGTGATCTGTTCAGTAATAATGGCATCATACTCATGTCAGCATTTTTACAGAGTTTACAATAAAAACTGTTTCCTGGTTATTGTAAAATATTCTTCTGAAATGACTCATAATAAGGGGAAAATGTTTAAAAACCATAAGTGATAGGGCTAGAGGAAGTTGTGAGCAAATATTGCAACTGGTTCTACTTTGTTAGCTATTTATGTTGTTATTCATTTATGTAGTAATCAGTGACATAAAAGATTGGCATACCACATGACAGTCTGTATCATGTACTTGCCAGCTGGAAGCTCTCAGTATGAAGATAGAAAGGGGTGAAGGAATTATTAAGTTATTAAGTGCATGACAACATTGCTACCCATTGTTTTGGCCAAAACACCTCACTGTTGTTCTATTTTAATGCTAAAGCTGCCTGGGCAAAGTAGGAGAGGAAACAATTAACTGGATTGTTCAGGTCCCTAAAAAACTGCTACTGAGAGAAAAAAAAATCAGGCTGTCTGATAGGTTGATTAGTTGTTTAATTGTCTTCTTCACATTATTATAGTATCATAAAACCTTAGAGGGGAAAGTGACCTTGGAGGCTTTCTGGTTAACCTTCCCATTCCAGATAGAAATATCCTTTAAGACATCACTGAAGGGGGGCGGTGCCAAGATGGCGGCTGGAAAGCAGGGACTTGCATGAGCCCCCCTCCAGGTCCCTCCAAAAACCTATAAAAAATGGCTCTGAACAAATACTGAAACTGCAGAACCCACAAAATAGCAGAGGGAAGCAGGGATCCAGCCCAGGACAGCCCAGATGGTCACCAGATGAGATCTATGGTGCACGGAGCTGAGGGGAGCGGAACCCACCTTGGGCAGCAGCAGGACCAACCAGATCAGGAGCTGGGCGGAACAGGCCCTAGCACCCTGAATCAGTGAGCTGTGGCAGTTACCAGACTTCTCAACCTACAAACACCAAAGACAACAGAGAAGGCTAGTGGGAAAAGCTGCTGGGACAGAGTGAAAAGAGTTCAAGGTTCAGCCACCGCCCCAGGGACAGCAAAGGTGGTGCAGCTACAGAACTACAGCTGCAGTTGCTTCTGGCCCCAGGCCCACCTGGTGGAAGGAATTAAGTGGAGGATCAGAGCAGGAGTGCACAGCCTGTTCAAGATTTGCATCAGGTCCTGGTTGGTGGTTCTTGGGGAAGGAGGAGTGCTGGTGTGGCAGAGCTGGCTGTATAGAAATAGCTCTGAAATCAACAGCGCATCCCGTCAAGCTTGGAACAAGTACTCTTTACTCAACAAGCAGTCATACCCCGCTGAAAAACTCAAGGGTCAAGTAAGTTGGCTGGGAACATGGCCAGGCACTGAAAACAGATTCAGTCTCAGACTTTGGAATCTTTCTTTGGTGACAAAGAAGACCAAAACATACAGCCAGAAGAAGTCAACAAAGTCAAACAGCCTACATCAAAAGCCTCCAAGAAAAACATGAACTGGTCTCAGGCCATGGAAGAGCTCAAAAGGATTTGGAAAAGCAAGTTAGAGAAGTAGAGGAAAAATTGGGAAGAGAAATGAGAATGATGCAAGAAAAGCATGAAAAACAAGTCAATGACTTGCTAAAGGAAACCCAAAAAAATACTGAAAAAAATATTGAAGAAAACAATACCTTAAAAAATAGACTAACTCAAATGTCAAAAGAGCTCCAAAAAGCCAAATAGGAGAAGAATGCCTTGAAAGGCAGAATTAGCCAAATGGAAAAGGAGGTCCAAAAGACCACTGAAGAAAATACTGCCTTAAAAATTAGATTGGAGCAAGTGGAAGCTAGTGACTTTATGAGAAATCAATATTTTATAGAACAGAACCAAAGGAATGAAAAAGTGGAAGACAATGTCAAATATCTCATTGGGAAAACCACTGACCTAGAAAATAGATCCAGGAGAGATAATTTAAAAATTATTGGACTACCTGAAAGCCATGATCAAAAAAAGAGTCTAGATATCGTCTTTCAAGAAATTATCAAGGAGAACTGCCCTGATATTCTAGAGCCAGAGGGTAAAAGAGAACATGAAAGAATCTATAGATTGCCTCCTGAAAAAGATCCCAAAAAGAAAACTCCTAGGAATGTTGTTGCCAAATTCCAGAGCTCCCAGATCAAGGAGAAAATATTGCAAGCAGCCAGAAAGAAACAATTTGAGTATTGTGGAAAAATAATCAGGATAACCCAAGATCTAGCAGCTTCCACATTAAGGGACCGAAAGGCTTGGAATATGATATTCTGGAGGTCAATGGAGCTAGGATGAAAACCAAGAATCACCTACCCAGCAAAACTGAGTATCATGCTCCAAGGCAAAATATGGATTTTCAATAAAATAGAGGACTTTCAAGCTTTCTCAGTGAAAAGACCAGAGCTGAATAGAAAATTTGACTTTCAAACACAAGAATCAAGAGAGGCATGAAAAGGCAAACAAGAAAGAGAAATCATAAGGGACTTACTAAAGTTGAACTGTTTTGTTTACATTCCTACATGGAAAGATGATGTGCATGATTCATGAGACCTCAATATCATAGTAGCTGAAAGGAATATGCATTTATATGTGTGTATGTATATATATACATATGCGTGTGTCTATGTATGTATATATGTAGGTATATATATATATATATATGTGTGTATATATATATATATATATATATATATATATATATATAGACAGAGGGCACAGGGTGAGTTGAATATGAAGGGATGATATCTAAAAAAACAAAATCAAATTAAGGGATAAGAGAGGAATATATTGAGAGAGGGAGAAAGGGAGAGATATAATGGGGTAAATTATCTCACATAAAAGTGGCAAGAAAAAGTAGTTCTGTAGGAAGGGAAGAGGGGGCAGGTGAGGAAGAATGAGTAAATCTTGCTCTCATCAGATTTGACCTGAGGAGGGAATACCATACACACTCAATTGGGTATCTTACCCCACAGGAAAGAAGGAGGAAGAAGATAAAAAAGGGGGGATGATAGAAGGGAGGGCAGATGGGGAGGAGATAAGCAAAAACCAACACTTTTGAAAAGGGACAGGGTCAAGGGAGAAAAATCAATAAAGGGGGATAGGTTAGGAAGGAGCAAAACATAGTTAATCTTTCACAACATGAGTATTGTGGGAGGCTTTTACATAATGATATGCATGTGGCCTATGTTGAATTGCTTGCCTTCTTAGAGAGGGTGGGTTGGGAGGGAAGAGGGGAGAGAATTTGGAACTCAAAGTTTTAAAAACAGATGTTCAAAAAGAAAAAAAATTTTTTGCATGTAACTAGGAAATAAGAGACACAGGCAATGGGGCATAGAAATTTATCTTGCCCTACAAGAGAAGAAGGGAAAGGGGGATGGGAGGGGAGTGGGGTGACAGAAGGGAGGGCTGACTGGGGAATGGGGCAACCAGAATATACGCCATCTTGGAGTGGGGGGAGGGTAGAAATGGGGAGAAAATTCGTAATTCAAACTCTTGTGAAAATCAGTGCTGAAAACTAAATATATTAAATAAATTAAATAAAATGAAAAAAAAAAGACATCACTGACATGTGTTTAATCAGCCTCTTTTTGAACACTTCCAATGATGGTACCTTTTTGGGAAAGCCTGCTTCAATTTTAGAGTGACTCTGTGGGCAAAGCCCATCAAAGCACATGATAAGAAATACAGAAGGAAACAAAGAGTAATGGGCACCTGAGTAATACAGAAAAATAATATGGATGATATAGGGACAAACTACCTTTTTTTTTTTTTAAAGTTACTACCTTTTCCTTTCATCGGTGCTGCATTGTATTTTATTATAGTTTTCGTTGTGATAGCTTAGATTTCTTAAAGGTTGATTTAGATTCAGTTTTCAATTCAATTAAAAAACATCATCTCTGGCCCTGGAGTCAGGAGGACCTGAGTTCAATTCCAGCCTCAGACACTTGACACACTTACTAGCTGTGTGACCTTGGACAAGTCACTTAACCCCAATTGCCCTGCCTTCCCTCCCCCCTCAAAAAAAGCATCATCCCCTGCTATTTAATTCAATGAAGCAAAAACTTGCTGTCTACTTCAGAGATGTCAAACACACTACCCTCAGGCATGTGTGCCCAACACTCCCCAATATGGTTCTAGATTAAGATGTAATTGGGGATTATTTAATAAAGTAAACAAAAATATAGATAAAAATATTGATACTGCTAATATATGGTTTTGTAAGTCAATATGCCCCACAGGGATACTTACCTATCTCCTAGCGATCCTGGTTTCTGTTTAAGTTTGACACTGCAGGTCTTGTGACTAAGTACTGTATCAGTAAGGCAAGATTTATGACCTCAAGGATGACCATAAACATTCCTGTGGGGTTCAGAATTGCAAAGTATGAAAAACTCTCTCGGTAGAAGGCAGAGGAAGTATAACATTTATTTAGACACCAGAGAACCCAGTCCCAAGACCTATAACTCCAATTCAATATAGCAGTAATTATATTCCAAAACCAGTAAGCCCACCTCAATGTAACACCAAGGAAATCATAACACAATACTATAGCAATGAACTAAGTCATTCAGTAAACTTCTCCTCTGCTGGGGCCTCCCTGTAAACACTCACGAATCCTAACTGTCTGCTTACCTGAGTTCTTTTCCTCCTTCAGTTCTCTGGTCTCGGAAGCTCCCTGGTTTCCACTTTCTGCTCTTCAGTCTCTTTGCAGCTCTGTGAGATCCTGCTCCTTCTCCTTGGGCTAAAATCTGACTTCTGAATTCTCTGCAGATTCTGAGCTCTGTGGCTACCTTCTGGGTATACATGCCCTTTTTAGGGCCCAGGGGCTTCACAGCTCTCATGACCTTATTAACAAAAGTGTGTGGGCCTGGGGCCTTATGCCTAGTTAGTGAAAGGTTGTGGGCCTGGGGCTTCGAACCTAGTAAGTAAAGGGTGTAGACTTGCCTACAATCAAGCTTGTCCTAATCAAGTTTCCCTTAACTGGCTCCACCTCAGAAACTTCCCTTAACTAGCTCCACCTGAGGCCTATTGAATGGGTGGGAAAGGTCTTTAATCACATTGTTACAAGTACACAAGGATGTAAAGAAGTGGTTAGGATTTGAATTCAGATTTTTGTGACTGCAACTATAATACTCTCTCCACTATACCATCTGGTTTTCATAGCGTGAGATTTGGAGTCAGATTCAAAACTTAGCTCATTACATCTTTCCTGAGTTATCTTGGGTAAGTCCCCTCAACCCCTCTGTGCCTCAGTTTCGCCATCTCTCAAATGAATGGACTAGCTGCTTCGGAGGTTCTTCTCAGCTCTAAGTCTATGATTCTATAATTTCCGTATAATTCAAGTCGAAGGGAAGATTGGATTGGTCAGAACCAAAACTTGTTTTAGGACCCAAATGGTCTAACTTGCCTGCTGATAAACTTAAATACTCTGCATGCCTGTACTCAGTCCTGCCTTTCATTTTGTTAAATTCATGAATGCATAGATGAACCTTGCCCCAGTGAGGAAAAGTGCATATATTTCCTAAGATAACTTCTGTCCATTTGTGTTCTTCCTTTGAGTATGGAATACTAATTATTTTAAAGGGTATTAAATTGCTAACCTAGAAATGTAGCAGCCAGTTCTTATAATCCTGTCATTCTAGGACTTAAAAATACCACTGTGGTCACTTACAATTGCCCAAAACACTTAGAAACATTTCTGTGATTTCAAAGGATACATAGTTAATCAGCTCTGCAGTCAGCTCATAGACCTTCACTAAATGATTCTATTTAGACACTTCCTCCTGATTGTAGAGCTCTTAATTGGCCCTTGCGCTCATAGTTCCCTGGGATCACGCCATAGCATGTGTCCGCTTTATTCATCTCTACATAGTCTTCAGATGCCACTAGGGCCATTATTTCAATTCAATTCAACCTTTATTAAGCATTTAAAAGAATTCTTCAAGGATTTCAAATTTCTAGCTATTCCTTAAGAGAAAAAAATTATTTTACCATGATATTAAATCCAAATCCTGAGTATTTTACTTGAGGACTTCTTTCTTTTTGTTCATTTTTTTTTTTGAGAGGGGTAGGCAGGGCAGTTGAGGTTAAGTGACATGCCCAATGTCACACAGCCAGTGAGTGTGTCAAGTGTCTGAGGCTGGATTTGAACTCAGGTCCTCCTGACTCCAGGGCCAGTGCTCTACTCATTGTGCCACCTAGCTGCCATTAATTGATGACTTGTATCCACAATGGTTTATATCAAATTATTCTTACTCCACATTTGACTATGAATAAAAACCTTATCTGAAAAAGAAAATAAAAACAAAACTCAACTGCCCCCAAGGGTGAGTTGCTTTCTACCCTGTTAAATTTGGGATATCTTGGCTTTATTGAATTTTTAATTCCCCATGGGGCAGTAAGTAGCCTATTGGACTAGTGTATGTGATTTTTCCCAGCTTGCTTTGAAGCAGTAATCCATTCTGCTGATAATTCTGAAGACCAAGATCAAATCAAGTCAAGCCAACAAGCATTTAGTAGGGGCTTATTATGTGCCAGGTACTATGCTAAGCATGGAGAATACAAATATAAGAAGAAATAAAAACAGTCCCTGCCCTCAATGAGCTTATATTCTAATGGGAGGTGGGTGGAACACAACATACAGAAACAAGCTGAAAGGTGAGGGGAGTGGAGAAGGACCAAATCCGAAGCATTGTAAAGAAAATCCAGAAAGTCAGGAGTGAGTTTGGGAAGTGAGGAAGATGTGACTAGCTTGAGTGTTTTGGGAGGTTTAGGGAGGAACTAAATAATCAGAATAAAAGGGCTTTGGGGAAGAGGATTCTTACATGCTAAGAAATATAAAGGTGGATTTAAGGTGTAGAATTGGACAAAAGAGGAAGCTCATAGTGAATAGCCTCAATTTTTGTTGGTAAAGTCCGAGGCAAGGTTTTTAGCCAGAGGGAGCAGAGTAGTGTAGATGACTTGAGGAGAGAAGAGAAGCTTTGACGTTAAAGATGTGTGATAGAGCATGATAATCAATAAATGAAGAATAAAATGACTGGCATGTGATAAGAGAAGTCCCAGTTGAGATTAGAAAGCATTCATTTGTAGTGGACTGAGTTAGCCTGATTGTAGGACTTGCTCAATAGCCCGGGAATAGAAGCAGAGAAGATATTCAGGGGGTGAGAATAATCCATGCTTAAGGTTTGCTGCACTCTCAGACAACAAGGTGGTCCTCATTGTCAGGACCAACCCCTTTACAATACTTGCCACCTTGATCCCATCCATTCCCAAAGGGGAGTTGCTCCTTTGATTATTGTCTCTTAGTTTTCAATCTCTATCCACTGGCTACATTCTTACTGTCTACAAACTTACTGATGTCTCCCTCATCCTCAAAAAGCCTTCACTTGACCCTACCACCCTCTCAAACCATTTTAAAAGTCATAGTAAAAGTTGTCTGCAATCACTGCCTTCACTTTTACTCACTTCTCTACTCCACAGCAATTTGAATTCTTTCTGTCCCTATTCTTCAAATGAAATGTCTTTCTCCAAGGTCACAAGTGATCTCTACATTGCTAAATTTAATAGCCTTTTTTCTTCTACCTCTCTTTAATGTTTTACCCTGTTGACTACTTCTTCCTACTGGATGTTCTCTCCTCCATATGTGTTGTTTGGTTTTTTTTTTGGAGGAGGGGGAGCACTGTGGCACTATTCTGTTTAGATTTTCTGCTTACATGTCTGACTGATTCTTCTCCATTTCCTTTCCAGGAAATTTATCCTTCTCCTTCCCCACCTACCCCATGTATGGGTGTACCCTAGGGCTCTGCCTCTTTCTCTCTCTTTCCACTCTTTCTTGCTATTCTCTTCAGATCCCAATGGTTCTCCTATCTTCTTTACATAGATCACTCCTAATTTTACATCTGCAGTCCTTATCTCTCTGAGATCTAATCCTTCTTCTCCAACTGACATCTCAAAGACACTAATAGAACTCGTTATCTTTCTTCCTAAATCCATCCCTCTTCCTAACCTCCCCATTTCTATTGGTGGCATCACTATTCTTCCAGTCACCCAGGTTCACTCCCTCAAGGTCTTCCTCCACTCTGTTCTCATTCATCCCCCAGTTCCAAGTAGCTGAAAAGTCTTGCTGATTCTATCTCCAAATCTCTTTCTTCAGGTCCATTCTCTCTACTCACAACTACCCTAGTTCAGGCCCTTATCACACCTCTTGCCTGGACTCTATCAAATAGTATTCTAATTGTTCTCCCTGTCTTTTTTGCCTTCTTAATCCATCCTCCACACAGACACCAAATTGGTATTTCTAAAACATGTATCTGATGATATCAATTCCTTGCTTAGAAAGCTCCAGTGTATTCTTATTGCCTCTAGAATCAAACAGAAATTCTTCTGCTCAGAATTTAAATCACTTCACAGTTTGGTTTCAGCTTCCTCCTGTACTCTATACTGTAGCCAAACTGGCCCACTTGCTGTTCCCTATACTTTTCATCTTCTGCCTCCAAACATTTGCATTGGCTATCTTTACTACCAATATGATCTTCCCTCTTCACCTCCACCTTTTGGAATGCCTAGCTTCTTTCAAGGCTTAGCTTAAGTGCCACCTGCTTCAATGGGCTTTTCTCGATTCCATGAACTGTTATTCTCTGCCCCCCAAATTCCTTTATATTTATTGGGTATATATCTTGTATTTACAACATGTTCCCTCCAAGTGAACTGTAAGTTTCTCAAGTGCAGGGAGTATATTATTTTTGTCTTTGTCTCCCCAGCACTAAGCACACTCTAGGTGCTTGTTGAATGGAACATGTGTGAACAAAGGCATGAAAATAGAAAAATGCAAAATGTATATAAGGAACAGCAAATAATCCAGGTGACTAGAGCAGAATAAGCAGGATGGTGCCATATTATGGAGGGTCTATAAAGGAAGATAAACCAATTTGAACTTTTCTTTGAAGAATTATGAGTGGAAGAGGCATATGACTGGATCTGTGCATAAGGAAGATTACAATTGTGAAGGATGATACTTTTTCATATATGTACATATATGTATATACTTTTTTTTCATTTCAGACCACCCAGAATTATGAGTGGAAGAGGCATATGACTGGATCTGTGCATAAGGAAGATTACAATTGTGAAGGATGATACTTTTTCATATATGTATATATATGTATATACTTTTTTTTTCATTTCAGACCACCCATTACATTTCAGTAGAAATTTTCCTCTCTGAAGCTGACCTTGGGCAAGACTGCTTTTTAGTACTCCTTGGTGTTCTTCTACCTTCCTTTAGAGACATATATTCATTTCCTAACATCCCATCCCTCCAGTCCCCCAGTACCCCATGGATGCTCAAAGTCCCTTAGTGAGTACACTTTATAGTTATTTGTGTCCTTTGATTATCTCTTTGTCTCTCCATCATCAAAACTTTTCTTCCCTCAATGCATTCTGAGAAGGTGTGAGGAGGAAAGCAATTAGTTAATGAAGATAAAAAGGGAATAGCTAGTGATGACAAGATGTATACTCTGACATATGGTATAATCTCCAGTCTCCTCACCATCATAAAAGACATCTGCTGGATGTACATCAGTTTTGCAATGAATTTTCTTAAAAGTGGTACTCAAACTGAACACAATATTTCAGATGTCAGTCTAGAGATAGTACAATGGAGTGATCACCTTCCTATCCTGGACATCATACTTCCTTTTTTGGCAGCCATGTACCCTGTTGACTCAGCTTTGAGTTTCTGATCCACTAAAACTCCCAGAACTTTCTCCTACAAACTTTTCTAGCCACTCATACCACATTACATCTTGTAGAGTTAATTTCTTGAATCCTTATGTGTTGCTGTTGTTAAGTCATTTTCAGTTGTGCCTGGTTCTTCATGACCCCATTTGGGGTTTTCTTGGCAAAGAAACTTGGAATGGTTTGCTATTTCCTTCTCCAGGCCATTTTATAGATGAGAAATTTAGGCAAATAGGCTTAAATGATTTGCCTAGGGCCATACTCTAGTAAGAAATGAAAAAAAAAAAAAGAGCGGAAGCTGCTTGCTGGGATAATATGAAGGCTGGTAAGAATAACCTTTTTTTCTGCCTGATCCCACTTAAAGGCAAAGGGGGAAGCAGGTTTCTAGCTTCTCCACTTTGACAGCTTTGAAAACAGCTTGTCAGTGGTGTGCAGCTAAAAGCTAATATGTCCACGTACAAGGTCTTGCATTTTGAAAATATTCATGAAGCCAAATTTTATATGGAATAATATCCATGTGTCTCAAAGTGAAAATTAAATCCAAACTTTCTTCATCATCAAGCACTGACTTTTGTTCTTTGAAAACTAAGTGAATCTGGTACTCATGAAAATGGTGCCTGACAGCACTGCCTACCAAAGATTAGTGGAAAGGCCAAGTAACACATGTCCGCCTCTCCCTCCTCTGCTTCTCTTTTTCAAGGACATAGGAAAGAAAGAAAAAAATGTAGTAGCTTGCTCTGAAAATTAGGATCATAAACTCTAAGTATTGGGTGAAATGTAATAACCAGGATATAAACAAAGGTGGAAATTGTAATTTCATTCTACCATTAATGAAGGAATTATTTTGATACTTAGAATACTGACTTTAAAAGAAACTAAAAAGTACTAATACAGGTATATAACTAGAATAAAACTTTTCTGTTTCAGTAAAATCATTTTTCGTCTACACTATTCTTTATATGGGAAAAATGTTATTAAGTGATTTGTATTTATATTTTTGTTTATTAAAAAAATCCAAGGATTTTGGAAGGTTTGTCTTATATCAAAGTATTTTACAAATATAAAACTATTTTCAAATGAAAGAAAATCATATTGGTTTCCATCAGAGAAAAGAGTAATAAATTCAAGTATATACTTTTAAATAACAATAAGTAACCTTTATATGACATTTTAAGATTTACAAAGTACTTTACATATATTATCTCATTTGATCCTTCCAACAATCCTGTGATGTAGGTCCTATTATTATCTCCATTTTATAGAGGAAGAAACTGAGGCTGAGAAAAGTGAAGACTTACTTGATCAGGGTCACACAGTTAGGAAGTGTCTAGAGTGGGATTAGTTCTTGACACTAATCTGGCTCTCCAGCTGCTATACCAAGCTTCCTTCCTATGGTTATAATTCATATAAGTGCTAACTGGTTTCCATATGGATATTATAGTATATTTGCATATTATATTATATATTATATGCATATTATATATATGCATAGTATAGGATATATGTGTATGTATATATTACAGTATATATACATATATATGTTATAGTGAATTATATTATGAATGTAAGATGGTATGGAATGTAGATAGTTTTGTTTTTTGCCAATGTAGGTTATGTGTGCCCACATGATTCTGTCTAGATGTGACTCACAAGAAGGCAAGAATAGCTATTTCTAGCATCTACCTCTCCCATTCTTCTCTAAGGGAGATTTTGATTCCTGCCAGAGAAAGAAGCTGGGGGTTGGGACCAGATAATGGCCACTCTGTACTCCTCAGAGAGACGGGGTATCAGAATATCGTTATATCTATCTGCTCTCTTAAATATTGTTAATTTAGGAGAAGTCATTTTTAGGTTCAAGCTACTCTCCTTATCACTATCCCTTAACAGGAAAGGTGGGCTCCAAGCTATATATCGAAGGCTTGACTTCTTTGCCACCAAATTCCTGTTCCACAAGGAACACATAGCAAATAAACCTATTTATCCAAGTAGATAGAAAATAGAATTTTTTTTGAAAAGCATATATATGAGACTATAGAGCAGATAATACACAGAATGAATGAGCTCTCCCTTTGAGAGTGAGATAGCTCAACCAAGAGAGAAAGTCTCAAATTTTACTCAAAGGAAAATTCCCTAAAGTATTTAGTGTAGCAAGCTCAGCATAGAGACATGATAGATATTGCCTGCTGCTCTATATGTAGGCTTCTTCTTACATTCTTTCTCCCTCTAGATCTCTGAGAAGAGATTGAAATGGTGCTTCTCCTATCCCAGATCTGGAAGCCAGATGAGCCTGGATCTCTCTTCTCTCCTGCTCTTACCAACTCCAGCTTCACATAGGTTCAGGCCATTGAGTATTGGATCTCTACCAATGGAGAGAGAGTCTCTTGCAATGGATGCTCTGAGCCAAAGTTTGCATGTATTTTAAGTAGTTACTAGATAGATTAAGTATATAGGTAGTCAGTATGTATGTTAAGATAATTCATCAGGTATCCCATAATACTGTATAATCCTAGTGCCACACCTTTCTTTGTGTGGTAAGCACAAAGAAGGAATTTTATTTTTAATGAATTCAATTTTTCCCTAATATTAATAAAGACATAGTTACCAGGTCTAGGCAGGGGATAGTCCTGCTACACTGGGCCATGGACAGATAAGAACCAAGGTATTGTGTTCTATTCTGACATATTGTAAAATAAAGATTGATAATTTGTTTAAATTTATTTTTATTATTTAATATTTTTAGTTTTCAACATCGATTTCCACAAGATTTTGAGTTACAGATTTTCTCCCCATTTCTACCCTCCCCCTGACTCCAAGATGGCAAATTTTCTGATTGCCCCTTTCCCCAGTCTGCCCTCCCTTCTGTCACCCCACTCCCCACCCCCCATCCGCTTTCCCCTTACTTTCTTTTAGGGCAAGATAGATTTCAATATCCCATTGCTTGTGTATCTTATTTCCCAGTTGTATGTAAAAATAACTTTGTTTTTAGAACTTTGAGTTCCAAATTCTCTCCTTTCTTCCCTCCCCACCCACCCTCCTTGAGAAGGCAAGCAATTCAACATAGGCCACACATGTATCCTTATGCAAAACACTTCCATAATAGTCATGTTGTGAAAGACTAACTATATTTCTCTCCATCCTATCCTGTCCCCCTTTATTCAGTTTTCTCCCTTGATCCTGTCCCTTTTCAAAATTGTTTGCTTTTGATTACCTCCTCCCCTGATCTGCCCTCCCTTCTGTTATCCCCCCTCTCTTATCCCCTTCCCCCCTGCTTTCCTGTAGGGTAAGATACCCAATTGAGTGTGTATGCTATTCCCTCCTTAAGTCAAATCTGATGAGAGCAAGATTCACTCATTCCCTTTCACCTGCCCCCTGCTCCCTTCCAATAGAACTGCTTTTCCTTGAGAGATTGATAATTTGGAGAGTATCAGAGAAAGCAACTAGAATGGTGAAGGGGCTCAGGTGCTATGAGAGTGACCAAATACTGTTTGGTAACTCTGGGTAATGGTTCAAAGACAAAAGAGCACTTTTGGTCAAGAAGGAGTGGATGCCCTGAGGAGCAATATCACTTCTCATCCTAAGAGAGGAGGGGCCCTGAGGAGTAGTACTGATTACAGTCCCAGTAGTAAATGACCATAGTACTCTAGTGTTTGATACATGCTTTTGGGATAAGAATTCACCATTTGACAAAAATTTCTGGGAAAACTAGAAAACAGTTTGGCAGAAACTAGGCATAAACCAACACCTCACACCATATAGTAAGTAAAGGTCAAAATAGATAAATGATTTAGACATAAAAGGTAATATAATAAATAAATTAGAAGAGTATGGAAAAATGTACCTGTCAGATCTGTGGATAAAGGAAGACTTTATGACCAAATGAGAAAGAGAGGATTACAGAAAATAAAATAGATTTTTTGATTACGTGAAATTAAAAGGCTTTTGCACAAACAAAATTAATACAGCCAAAATTAGAAGGAAAACAGAGACTTGGGAAAAGTTTTATAGCAAGTTTCTTTGGTAAAACCCTCAGTTCTCGAATATATAGAGAACTGAGCCAAATTTATAAAAGTAAGAGTCATTCCCCAGATGATAAATGGTCGAATACAGGCAGTTTTTAGAAAAAGAAATCAAAGCTATCAGTAATCATACACACACACACACACACACACACACACACACACACACACACACACAAACACAAACACACACATGCTCTAAATCATTATGGATTGGAGAAATGAAAATTAAAATGACTCTTAGATACCACCCAACACCTATCAGACTGGCTAACAGGACAGAAAAGAAAAATGACAAATGCTGGGGGGATGTGAAAAAATTGGGACATTAACACACTTGGTAGAATTGCGAACTAGTCCAGTGACTTGAGAGAACAATTTGGAACTATGCCCAAAAGGCTATAAAACTGTGTATACCCTTTAACTCTGAAGTACCATGACTAGGTTTGTATCCCAAAGAGATCAAAGAAAAAGGAAAAGGATCCATTTGTATAAAAATCCTTATAGCAGCTCTTTTTGTGGTGGCAAAGAACTGAAAATTGAGAGGTATCCATAAATTGGGGAAATGGATAAACAAGTTGTGGCATATGATTGTGAAATAATATTATTACAATATAAGAAATGACCAGCAGGATGATTTTCAAAAAAACCTGAGAAGATTTATATGAACTGAGGCAAGTAAAGTGAACAGAACCAGGAGAACATTGTAGACAGTAGCAGCAATTTTCAACTTGAAAAACCTAGCTACTCTGATCAAGACAATGATCCAAGACAATTCCAAAGAATCCATAATGAAAAACTTTCCCCTTCCAGAGAAAGTACTGATGAACTCTGAATTCAGATTGGAGCATATTTTTTAAACTTTCTTTGTTTTTATTGTTTTACTTTGTGTGTTCTTTTGCAACATGGCTAATATGAAAATATGTTTAGCATGATCTCGTGTATAATTGAGATCAAAGTTCCTTCTTGGGAGGGGGGATGGAAGGGAAGGAAGGGAGAAAGTTTAGAATATAAAGTTTTTTAAAAATATGATTTTTAAATGGTCTTTGACATTGGGAAGTGTCACTGACCCCTTTTATTAAATATATGCAAGCATGATTAATAAAATGATTAATTACTCAGAAAAAGTGTTAAAGACTCTTTTACATGTAATTGGAAAATATTTAATGAAATAAAGTTTTCAAAAAGAACCACAAAAAATTGCTTACAGGCACTGGATGGTGTGCTGGAGATACAAAGAAAAGGCAAAAGATAGTCCCTGCACTCAAGGAGCTCATGGTTTAAAGGGGGAGACAACATGTAACCAACTATGTGAAAACAAGCTATTTAAAAGATAAGTTCAAGATATTCAATAGAGGAATGGTACTAGATTTAAGGGGGATTGGGAAGGAATTCTTGTAGAAGGTGGGATTTTAGCCTTTATGCTAAGAAAAATTTAATTCCCAAACTGGAATAGGCAGTCCTGGGGTGTGGGCTTCCCTTGCTGGATGTCTTCAAACACTTGATGATCAATTGTCAGTTATGTTGTAGATCATTGTTCAGGAATGAATTGGACTTTGTGTTCACTTTTAGATTCTGTGAAGTTAGAAGGGGCCAGCCCAGGGGAGAAGATGCTTAGTTAAGTTTTGGATATGTTAAGTTTGAGGAACCAGCAAAATGTCTAGATGGCGATATAGAAAAGGAGTGACCTGTAGAGAAATGGTAGTATGTTACAGTCAAAAGAGCAGTTGGCAGAAGATCTATTAGAATGTTAGCTGTCTAACTGAACTGCCTGTGTGACCTTGGTCAAGTCACACTATCTCCTTAAGAGTCAATTTCTTCATTTGTAAAATGAAGCTATACTATACTGTTTTCCCTTCCAGCTCCAAATCCTCTAATCCTGGATGATTAAACTAACTAGACCAAGAGGAGCATAAGAGATCACCAAAGGAGAGAATGTAGAGAGAAAATAGGGGAGGTCCTATAAAAGAAGCCTAAAAAACCAATACTTAGGGAGCAAAAAGCCTAAAATAAACCGATGAAAGAGATTGAAAAGGAACAGGTAAATAGGAGAACCACAAGGGAAGTCTTGTAGGAACCAAGGCAAGGGAGATCATCCAGGAAACCCAGATTGTTGGTTCTAGACATTATACAAGAGTCCAAAAGGATAAGGAAAAATAAAAAGCCATTCATCAGAGTCAACATCTAGAATGTCCTTCATTTATAGTCTTGGAAGGAGCATTGTCAGCAAAATACTAGGGCTAGGAGCCAGGATGGAGGCATGATTGAGTGGTAAGGAAGTAGAGGCAGCGAGCATAAAATTTTCTGTTTTGGAGTTGAGAAATGGAAGGGAAGATGTAAAATGATAATTCAAGGGTTGGGGAAGTGGCAGGGTCAAGGGAAGGCTTTTTTTCCAAGATAGTGTTGGCTTTAGCCTATCTGTAGGCTTGGGAAAGAGTTGGTAGATAAGGAAAAATTAAAAATTAATTAAGAAATTAAATAAAAGGAATGAATAATATAGCAAGTTCTTGAGGAAGGCAAATGGAGTGGGATCAAGGGAACACAAAAGGGTGAGTTTTGGCAAGATGAACAGTCAATTTATTTTCCTGTGCTGGGACAAAGGAGGAAAGGAGTGAAAATGTAGAAAGAATTTGAAGTGCAGAATTGGTGAAGTGACAGAACTCAGGGCAAGTGGCCTTCAATCTTTTCAGGGAAGTCCAAAGAAAGTTCACCTGCTGAGAGATTGAGAAGTGGAATAGAGGGGGGGAGTTTGAGGAAAGAGAAGTTGTGAACAACTGTTTTGGATAGTATATGAGATTCAACGGGGTGGTGGAGTAAAAAAGTTCTAGATCTTGATCTAGGAAGGTCCGAGTTCAAATTCCATTTAAGACACTAGCTGTGTGACCCTGTGCAAGTCACTTACCTTCTTACTCTGTCAGTTTTCTCATCTATAAAACAGGGATAGTAATAGCCCTTTCTTCCCAGAGGTAGTATGAGGGTAAAATGAGATATTTATAAACCATCCTGTGAAATTTAAGACCTTATATAAATGCTGTTGTGATGACGATGATTAAAATTATTTTTATAAGAGTTGTAGATGAATAAGAAATGTATTGTAGTGATAAGATCCATAACATGAATCTGTAGGGGACCCATCTACATGGGGTTTGCTGACTTCTTCTTGCAGCCTTTAGAGGCTTGAGAGTAAGAGTAGAAAAGGAAGATGGTCAATGTGACCCAGGGTTTGTGGTTAGCATGGCATAAATAATGGAATGAGGGTGTGGGGGATTAGGGAAAATGCTAATATAAAGCCAGTTACTGTCCTCAAGGAATTTACATTCTAAAGGACACATTTAAGAGAGTAGTTGTTAGGGAGGAATATTTTGATTTGCAAAGTTGCCAGGTGGGTGGTGGAGCCATAGGGGAGTAGATTGCAATATCATTAATAGAGACAATAAGAGTTGGTTTGATTATGGTTCTAGAACTGAAAAGGAGGCATGGGGTGAATCCTCACTGGGCAGAACAGCAGCTAATGAGATGGCTGGCTAGTGAAGTGAAATCTGGTTGGAGTCAAGGTTATGTGTGGTAGGCAAGGGAGGCAACCACCAATTCACTATGCAGGAAGAATGTTTGGCAGAAGTTATCTAGGGTGAAGGGAAATCTGTTCACAACAGAGGGAGGATTTAATAAAGTGGAAAGTGTAGGCATAGGAGGGTAGAGATGAGAGTAGAGAGAAAGAGATGTACTGAGGGAAAGGTTTTCACCTCAGTAGACAGAGGCATTGGATTGAAGTGATTTGAGAAGCAAATGAGGGTGTAATATGCTCAGCATAGAGCAGGGGGGAGTACCCAGCAGGAAGATACTTATGGCCTAAATGGGCCTCCAGGTTCTAATTAGAACATCAGCATGAAGGGACTGCTGCCAATGGTGACTCCCAGATGGAGCCTCTTTAGTTCACTGAAGTGGAGGTGGGGGGAAAGAAGAGAGGGCCAAGTTATGGCATCTGGGACAATCAAGTTTTATCTGGCCATTTTTCCTTCCAAAATCAGAGCCCTCAGACTCATTCAAAGAGGCCAGAACCTCTGAATGTCAGCGAGAATTTAGGCGTTGCCACATGCTCAGCAGGTTCTGGTATAAGATGGAAAAGTACTCTGATTTTCACAGATGGAATCTCAGAAACTTGAGATTTATACCCATCTTTACTTTGTTTGTTTTTATTCAGCTCCATGTTAAATGGAAACACTCGAGGCCTAGTTCAATAAGTCAAATATGGTACAATATTAATATAATTTAGCCTGACTGGCTCCATAGTTTTACATTTAAGAAATGATTTGGCTTCAATATAGTAATACCGACTGTCTATTGGAATAGTGTTTCATAAGAATGAGGACTTGATAAAATATTATTAAGTGAATTGAAAACATGGACATAAATCTGTAAAAAATTCAATAACCCAATTAAAAAACCCCCAATTTATCAGTGAAATTTGGTAAAAGCTGAAAATGTAGAACACTTTAAATGATGGATTGTATGGGAGAGCAGATGTTTTGGCAGTCTTACTCAGGGCTTATAAATCTTGAGAATTATTTGGCTACTATATAGCTAGCCTGAAAGAACAGTAAAATAATTACTGAAATAATGAATCCGAACAGAATTTGGGGCTAAAAACTAGGTATGCTTTAGATTGGGATGGGAAGGTAGGGGCGAATAGAATTTCATAATTCTCAGGAATTTTTCACATTTTTTGGACGTATTCCATTAAACAAATATTTATTAAGTACCTACTAGGTACAGGGCACTATGCTGGGTACTGGGATGCAAAGATAAAAATGAACTAGTCTTTTCCTTCGAGGGTCTTACTTTCTCTAGAGAGAAGCAACATGCATATGAATTAATAAATATAAATAATATAAAAGAAATTTGGGGTGTAGAAACATTGGTGTTTGGGAAGGTGGGGTGAATGGGAAAGGCTGCATGCAGCACTTGATCTGAACCTTAAACAAATTGAGGAAGATAGCAATAAGTGAGCATACAAAAGGGATTTTTGGTGTCATCTACATATACCTGCTATACTTCAAACAGTGCCATCACTGAGACAAATGGGTACCTTTTGGCTCAGGTGCTAGCAGCAGTAGTTCTCATAGATCAGAACTCAATCTATTTTAGCCTCTGTACCTCCTACCACATCTTCTCCCCATTTTCCAAGTCAGGTCAGAGTTTTATTATTTGAGGCCAAAGGCCACCTGCAAAGCTTATAGAATAGGGAGATATATTATAGTCTTCAGGACAAATTAGAAGCAGACCTTATAGGCCACCTAGTCCAAATTCCTCATTTTAGACAGGAAAGAAATGAAGTTCAAAGAAGTTTAAAGTGACTTGCTCCAGGCTACTTAGTGGCAGATTCAGGACTAAAGCACTGATCTTCTGATTTTTAGTCCTATGTTCCTTCCACTATACTATGTTGCTATATAATTTCAGAAAGAACATAACTAGAATGAGTCTGAGTATGAAAATATGCCAAATTTTAGAATTAGTTTCCTAAGATCATAAATTTAGAGCTTGAATGGGACCCAGAGACCATTACACCAACTCTCCTTTTACAAATGAGGAAAGTGAGATCCACAAAAGTATGTGATTTGCCCAAGACCAAATAGGCAATAAAATGGAAGAATCAGGATTCAAACCCAGGTCCCCAGATTCCATGTCTTACATACACTTCCTGTTGCCTTGCCAAAAGTGTTAAGACTAATAGGTCATCATGTTATTTTAATAGTATCATCTAAAATAACTTTAGCTTTGTTTTTTGAAGCAACTAGTATAAAAAGTAGCTCTAGAATTATCTACATAGATCATGTCTGTTTCCCTATCTGCAAAATAAGGGAGTTAGACCAGATGACTTTTGAGATTCCTTTCAGTTCTAGAGCTACAATCCTGTGATTTTTTACAAGCTTATTTTTTCTGGAATTGTTCTTGAGTTAATACTAGAATGAGCTTATATTTAGAATGACCTCAAGAAAATCCATTATGATTCCAAATATATTAGACAGAATAAAAGGTAGTAAGGAAAACCCTTTAAGTCAGAGAGTCTACAAAAATAAACTAGTTCACCCAGAGGATTCCTATGGCATCTGTTTTTTGTCATGCAAGCCAGCATAACCTGGAACCAGTTTGCCAGGAAGATTTTTAGCCACCATTACAAATCCTCATCAAGATTCAAATCAGCAAACATTTATTAAGTCCCTATTATGTTCCAGACATTGTAGAAACAGACATGAATGAAACATTTCCTGCCCTAATAGAGCTTTTATTCTTTCGGTGGAGGCAAAATGTACATAAATATTTTACAAAGTAATGATATATAAATGGAGAGAATGAAAAAGCTTTTGATAGTACATTATTATGGGTTGACTTCTTGGTTTTATCAAATATTGAATAAAATTTATGCAAATTGTTAATTTAGGGTAAAAATTTCAGAATCTATGGATATAGAAATGATGTTTTTAATGTATTTAACTTGGAAGACTTATGGATTATTACTAAAGGCCCCTAGCCTATGCTGGGAAAGTCATTCTATATTGAGGGATGGGAGCTTTGTCAAATAATAGACGATTTTAAAGACAACTAATCCCTCGGAATTTTTTAAGAAAGGCCAGTATTCACCAGAGATGCTCAGATTAAATAACATCAATCTGAAGATTCTCTAATGCCAGAATTAGAGTGTTTTTTTTAAGTGGGCTTTTTTGATACCTATAAGGATGGCATACAATTTTACTGTCCCTTACATCACAAGATGAAAATTCTCCCTTTTGATTATGATCTGCAGGGATTTTCCTGGGACAATGAGTATCCTGCATACTTTAAAAGGAGTTTATAGCCTCAGGAAAGTCACATTGTATAGCCTTCCCTACTAGATAAAAGTAATTTAAAACATATATCAAGAAAAATCTTGAAGGAGAAAACAATCATGCAATGTTAGCCAAGGGATTTTGGTGTTGTAACTAACTGGAATAAAGTCTCAACACACTTCAGTGTGACATTTGCAATCCTTCAGTATAGCCTTGACATTTTCCCATAAAAGTACCTTGTTCTCTACCATATCTTTCGGATTTTAGCCAAATAAGACTTTTTTCCTTAAGCGTATCCCTTATTTTTCTTACTCTGCTACTGCCAATACCTATGTTTAAAATGCTCATTTGAGGCCTAGTTGATAGGCTATCTCCTCTTTGAAACCTTACCCGATTCTCCTATTTGGAATTGGTCACTTCTTTCTTAGCACTTTCAGCATAGTTGGATAGTACCTTTTCCTAGGCACCTAAAATGGCCTTTTTTATATTATTCTATGTACAGGTCATACAACCTACAAGACCATATGTGTTTAGGACAAAGCCAAGATAGTAAAGCCAGTACGTTGCCTGAACTTTCCCAAATTCTTCTACAAACAACATTAAGATAACATCTCAAAATGGATTCTGGAGTGGCAGAACCAACAAAAGGATGGGGTGAAATGATGTTCCAATGCAGGACAACTTAGAAGGTTGGCGAGAAAGTTCTGTC
The DNA here is from genome assembly GCF_011100635.1 of Trichosurus vulpecula. NCBI lineage: Eukaryota > Metazoa > Chordata > Mammalia > Diprotodontia > Phalangeridae > Trichosurus > Trichosurus vulpecula. Next base: position 136,002,007 of record NC_050573.1, on the reverse strand, counting down.
TCACTGGGGTGAGAGTGGAGTACAGTCCAGCACAGGCCACCTCCACGCAGGTCAGAAGTGAGGTTCCAAGCCCCAGTGTAAGCCAATGAAGCCCTAAGCCTGGTAAAAGCCAGAAGTGAGGCCTCATGCCCCAGCACAATCCAGCAGCAGACCTTGGGGACAACTGAGTTGGCAGCAATGGCCTCCAGAGCTCTCAGTAAGGGGGTCAGACAGTGGAGGGTCAGAAGAAAGTTACAGGAGATTCTTTGCTGGCACTGGGTGTAGGACTCTGTTGCAGTGCCTCTATACAGTTCTGGGTCATAGTTCTGGGTGGAAAAGAGTGCTTTTGCTCTCTCACAGACCAAAGCACAGGCCAGGAGAGTGTTGATCACACCTCTCCTTAGATCATACTACCTTGGAAGAACTGAAAATTACAGAGCCCCAGAACTAGCTCTGAACACAGTGGCACAAAAAACCTGAAGCTTGGGACAGTGCCTCCTCCACCTAGGGAGCAGAGCCCTACTTTAACATGAAGTTAAAAGTCAAAGAAAAGGCTGGAAAAAATGAGCAAACATCAAAAAAAGAACCTGACCGTAAAAAGTTACTACGGTGACAGGGCAGATCAAAACACAAATGCAGAAAAATACAATTAGATTGAATGTGAATTGGTTTCAGGTCCTGGAAGTGCTCAAAAAGTATTTTTAGAATTAGAGAGGCAAGGGAAAAATGGAGAAAAGAAGTAAGTTATTCAAGAAAGAGTCAACAGCACAAAAAGGAGGCACAAAAAAATACTGAAGAAAATAACACCTTAAAAACCAGAATTGGACTTCTTGGAGCCAAGATGGTGGAGTAAGCAGTAATCACTTTCCCTCCCCCTTATAGATCTTGAAAAAACCCAGGAAATACCACCCCAGGAAATATCCTAGAACAGTGGAGCCAGCAGAAAGACAGGGTACAGCAGTTTTTTTGCTCATGAGGCTAGGGGGATTAAAAGGAAAGGTCCTTCTTGCTGTGGCTGAAGGGGACCAGTATGGGAGGGGAGGCATCCTGGCAAGCCGGCAGCAAGCCCCACCTCAGCAAACCATCAAGAAATCCTGAGCCCCAGGGTGGTGGAGCTGGCACGCACCAACACCAGGACCCCATAGTGTGCCTTTGCACAGCCAGAGGAACCCACAGACACCAACATGGAGAACCACCACTTATGCAATGGACAGGTGTCCACCAGTGCCTGAGCCTGCCCATGCTCTAGCACAGCCCTGGGGGAGGAGGTGACTTCCAGTGGCCAGACCACCTCACTCCCACACCTCTCCCTATGAGCTTCAGTATAACCCCGGGGAAACACAGGAAAACCCCACCTGGCCTTGGCACACACCAGCCACAACAACCAGCTCCAGCTCAGCACCAGGTAAGCTACAGCCTATACAGCCACCAGCTGCCAGAACCTAAGATCCCAGCACACAAAGCCAGTAACCAGACCCCTAACCCCCAGCACAAGAAGTGTGGGACAGTGCCCCCTGTGCCCCAGAAGAACAGACCAACTTTAAAAGCCAGGAAAAAGTCAAACACCATGAGCAAAAAACAACACAGAAAAGCAAAGACCATAGATTCTTACTATAAGGACAGGTAAGATCACAACACAAATTCAGAAGAGGACAGCATTGTCACTATACTTACATCTCAAACCTCAAAGGGGAATATGAACTGGTCTTAAGCCCCAAAACCCTTCTTAGAAGAGCTCGGGAAGAATTTTAAAAGTCAAATTAGAGAGGCAGAAGAAAAAACAAACAATTCCTTTAAAAATACAATTGACAAAATAAAAAAAAAATTCACTGAAGAAAACAACTCCTTAAAAAGCAGAATTGGCCAAATGGAAAAGGAGGTACAAAAGCTAACTTAAGAAAACAATTCATTAAAAATTAGAATTAGGCAAGTGGAAGCTAATGTCTCAATGAGACATCAAAAATCAGTCAAACAAAATCAAAAGAATGAAAAAATAGAAGAAAGTGTAAAATACCTCATTGGAAAAATAACTGACCTGGAAAATAGATCCAGAAGAGATAATTTAAGAATTATTGGTCTTCCTGAAAGCCATGATGAAAAAAAAAGCCCAGACAACATCTTCAAAGAAATCATCAAGAAAAACTACACTGAGGTCCTAGAACCAGAGGGTAAAATAGTCAATGAAAGAATCCACCGATTACCTCCTGAAAGAGATTCCAGTTTGAGAATGCCAAGGAATATTATAGCCAAACTCCAGAATTAGCAAAGTTGCAGGACATAAAATAGACCCACATAAGTCATCAGCATTTCTATATGTTACTAACAAAGCTCAACAGCAAGAGATAGAAAGAGAAATTCCATTTAAAGTTACTGTAGATATTAAAAAATATTTGGGAGTCTACCTGCCAAAACAAATCCAGGAACTATATGAACAAAATTTCAAAACACTTTTCACACAAAGTCAGATCTAAATACTGGGAAACACATCAGTTGCTCATGGGTAGGCCGAGTTAATAAAAATGACAACTCTATATAAATTAATTTACTTATTCAGTGCCATACCAGTCAAACTATCAAAAATTATTTTGGAGAACTAGAAAAAATAATAACAAAATTCATCTGGATGAACAAAAGGTCCAGAATATCAAGGGAATTAATGAAAAGAAATGCTAGGGAAGGTGGCCTAGCCATATCAGATCTTAAATTGTATTATAAAGCAGCAATCATCAAAACTACTTGGTACTGGCTAAGAAATAGAGTGGTAGATCAGTGGAATAGGTTACACACACAGTAGCACAGTAGTCAATAACTATAGTGATCTATTGTTTGATAAACCCAAATAGTCCAGCTTCTGGGATAAGAACTCACTATTTAACAAAAACTGCTGGGAAAACTGGAAAACAGTGTGGCAGAAACTGGGCATAGGCCAGCACCTTATACCAAAATAAAGTCAAAATGGGTACATGATTTTGATATGAAGGCTGATATTATAAGCAAAGTGGGAGAGCAAGGAATAGTTTACCTGTCAGATCTATGGAGAAGGGAAAAATTTATGACCCAACAAGAGATAGTGTTACAAAATGCAAAATGGATAATTTTGATTACATTAAATTGGAAGGTTTTTGTACAAACAAAGCCAATGCAACAAAGATTAGGAGGGAAGCATAAAACTGGGAAAGAATCTTTACAACCAGTGTCTCTGATAAAGGCCTTGTCTCTAAAATATACAGAGAACTGAGCCAAATTTATAGGAATACAAGTCATTCCCCAATTGAGAAATGGTCAAAGGATATGAACAGGCAGTTTTCAGAGGAAGAAATTAAAGATATTTCTAGTCATATGAAAAATGCTTTAAATCACTATTGATTAGAGAAATGCAAATCAAAACAACTCTGAGGTACCACATCACACCTATCAGATTGGTTAACATGACAAAACAGGAAAATGATAAATGTTGGAGAAGATGTGGGAAAATTGAAACACTAATGCATTGTTGGTGGAGTTGTGAACTGATCCAGCCATCCTGGAGAGCAATTTGGAACTATGCCTAAAGGGCTATAAAATTGTTACTCAGCAATACTACTTCTAGGGCTGTATCCCAAAGAGATGGTGGTCAAGAATTGGAAATTGAAGGGATGCTCATCAATTGGGGAATGGCTGAACAAGTCGTAGTATGAATGTAATGGAATACTATTGTGTTATAAGAAAGGAAAATTTCAGAAAAACCTGGGAAGACTTACATGAACTGATGCTGAGTGAAATGAGCAGAAACAAAAGAACATTGTACATAGTAACAGCCACATTGTGCGATGATTAACTTTGACAGACTTAGCACTTCTCATCAATGCAAGAATCTAAGAAAACTCCAAAAGGCTCAAGATGGAAAATGCTGTCCATATCCAGAAAAAGAACTATGGGTCTGACTGCAGATTGAAGCATACTATTTGCTTTCCCCCTCTTTTTTTTGTTTTGTTTTTTCTTTCTTATGGTTTCTCCCATTTATTCTAATTCTTCTTTACATCATGACTAATGTGAAAATATGTTTAATAAGAATGCATGTGTACAGCCTTTATCAGATTGCACACCATCTTGGGGAGGGGGAAAGTGTTGGGAGGGGGAGAAAATTTAAAGCTCAAAAGCTTATAGAAATGAATGTTGAAAACTAAAATTAAATAATTTAATTAAAAAAAAAGCAACAGAATTGGCCAAATGTTAAAAGAGGGACAAAAATTCACTGAAGAAAAGAACTCTTTAAAAAGTGGAATTGGCCAAGTGGAAAAGAAAGTATAAAGCTCACTAAAGAAAATAAATCCTTAAAAATTAGAATTGATCAAGAAGAAATTAATGACTCCATGAGATATCAAGAAACAGTAAAGTAAAGTCAAAGGAGTGGGGGAGAAAAGAAAATGTGAAATATCTCATTGGAAAAACAACTGACCTGGAAAATAGATTGAAGAGAGATAATTTAAGAATTATTGAAAAAAAGAAGTATTGGCCTATCTGAAAGCCATGATCAAACAAAGAGCCTAGACATCATCTTTCAAGAAATTATCCAGGAAAACTGCCTTGATGTTCTAGAACCAGAGGGTAAAATAGAAATTGAAGTAATCCACAGACCACCTCCTGAAAGAGATCCCAAAATTAAAATTCACAGGAATATTATGGCCAAATAGCTCCCAGGTCAAGGAGAAAATATTGCAAGCAGCCAGAAAGAAACCATTTAAATGTCATGAAGCCACAGTCAAGATAACACAAGATTTAGCAAGGGAATGATAACAAAGAGACAAGACACCAACATTTATGGGATGCTCCCAAAGTAGTATTTACAGGAAAATGTACGTCTCCAAATGCTTATATCAAAATAGAGAAAAAGCAGATCTATGAATTTGGCATGTAAAACCTAGAGCTTAGAAAAAGAACAAATTAAAAGTCTCCAGTTAAACATGAAATTGAAACGCCTGAAAATCAGAGAAGAGATTAATAAAATTGAACATAAGAAAACCATTGTACTAATAAATACAACTAGGAGCTGATTTTATGAAAAAAAAGCTAATAAAAGAAACAAGCCACTGGTTAATTTGATTTTTAAAAGACCATACATGTTCCCAAATTGATGCTTAATCAATTTTAGAATTGAAGGTAGGGAGATCATCCCATTTCTCTTTTCTTAAAACTAATCACAAAATCTGGGGCCTACTGAACCTTTACTTTGCCCCTATACCTCTGGCTGGACTTTTTCTAGGTACTTCTCAATTTTTGACCTGTGCCTTATTTCCCTGACAGATTATGAAATTCCTTGAGAGCAGGGACTCTCTTAGTTCATCGTTGTATCTCCAGGGTCTGGTATAATATATGACATAGAGTAGGTGCATAATCAATATTAGTTGATTTGTCTAGAGGGTTTTCTGCGCCTTAGAACTGCCTAACCCCTGCAAATCTACATTAGTGGAAAGAGTTTCTTCACCAACAGTTTGTACATCCATGAAAACTCAGTGTCTAGACAAAAACATCTTATTTGATAATACTCCCCCTGAAAGGTAGGTAGTGAAAGTATTAGTGCCCTTATTTTAAATATGAAGGGAAAATTTGGGAAAAGTCAAGTGATTTATCCAAGGGCTTGAACTCAGAGCTTCTGACTCCATGTCCCACACCTTTTCCATCATACTGCCTCAAAAGCAAAACCTTAACAATAAAAAGGAGCATCAATAATCTTTATTAGATATGTAAGCTCCTCCATTAGATTATAAGCTCCTTGAGGGCAGGAATTGTCTTTTGTCTCTTTTTGTATCCCCAGCATTTAGCACAGTGCCTAGCATATAGTAGGCACTTAGTAGTTATTTAAAAGAAGTTACACTAGAAATAAGTATTTTGTTATTAATTAGCTAGCTAAGTTATATTTAACATCATTTTCTTTTACTGTCACTTTGAATGTTGGGTCTGTTGTACTATAAGTCAAGTTCTTGTCCAATGAAGACATTTTATAGCATCTAATGCTGCACTCAGTATTTTTGAAATTTTCATTATTCTGTATTGAGGTGAAGAATGAAATGTATAGCCATCTTGAAGTTTATATTTTCTTTTCATAGTGTAAAGCCTACCACTATCGCTATGCTAGTAACATTAATTTTCAGAGATAGAGTGCCAGGAAACCAACATTTATCACATTAAATTCAAGAACAACAAATGTCTATTATTTTCCTATGTGGACCCGGTATGAATATGTTAGGTTCTGGGCATACCAAAAATAAAAGTAGTCTACCTTCAAGGAGATCTCGTTTCATTTGGGATATACAATATGTACAGAGGTATGTAAATACTAGCCATATGCAAAATAATTATTTGGGTGGGTGTGGTAAGAATGCTAACCATTAGATACATCAGGAAAGGTCTCATGAAGGGGCACCTGAGGCCTGGAAGGGAGTTAGATTCTAAAAGGTAGAGGTGTGGATGAAGAACACTCTAGGCATGGAGACTGTCTGGATTGACTATCCAGGTATGGAAAGGGATGCAAACAAAGAATCAAATGTTTGGGGAACAGCAAATTGGCCAGTATGGCTGAAATATGTGAGGGAGGTGTAATATGAAATCTGTTTGGAAAGATTAGTTGGAGCTATACTGTCATGACTTTAAAATGACACACACAAGAGTTTATATTTCATCCTGGAAGCAATTGGGAGCCAATGAAGCTTCTTGAGCAGAGAAGTGACGTGATCAGGTCAAGTAGGTAGCATAGTGGATAGAGACTTAGGAAGACATGAGTTTAAATTTAGCCTCAGACAGGGTGACTCTGGGCATGTCATTTAAGTATTTTCTGCCTCAGTTTACTCAAGTGAACATGATAATAGCACCTATCTCACAGGGATGTTGAGTCAATTGAGGTAATATCTATAAGGCACTTACCAAAGTGCTTGGCACATAGTAGATACTTAATAAATACTTGTTCACTTCTCCTGTGCTTTAAGAATATCATTTGGCAACAGTCTGGAAGATGGATTGGAGATGCTAGAAGTTGAGGTCTATTTACAATAGTGCAAATGATTGAGACCTGAATTAGGGTGGTTGTAAGTGTGAAAGAGAAATTAAGTTTGGATGTGAGTTTAAATTTTTTTTTTACCTAATTTAATAGTATAGAATATATGTCTTAGCAATGTAATGATTTAAAAATACAAATGATACCTACTCACAAAAAATTTTTTTCCCAATAAATCCTTCCATTCATTACCAATTACAGTAATATCAATAGCAGTCCTATCCCATTGAGACAATACATCAAAATTGTTTTGTTTTGTTTTTGGTAGCAAGATGGTGCAGAGTATTTTCACTATTCCTCTTTGGCAGTGTGGTTCAGTGCTTGTGTTTTGGTTCAGAGCAACACCACTGCTCAACAGTTAATTGTACTGAAATAAGTGTGGCTTAACATAGCATAAATATCTTTTTAAAAAATAAATCTTCACTCCCACTCCCACCCCACCTTGAGTAAATTTTTAAAAAATAAAACCTTTATTACATAGCTGTATAGTCTGGCAAAACAAAATCCACATTGGTCATGTTGGAAAGTACCTCTTTCTCTGAATTCCAAGGTTATCACCTCTCTGTCAAGAGGTGAGTAGAGTGATTTATCTTCGTTCATTTTGTTTTGTGGTTTATCATTGCCTTGATCAGTGTTCTAAAGTTTTTCGATATTGTTTTTCACCATAATATTATCATTGTTTAAATAATTTTCTTAGTTCTGCTGATTTTATATTGCAATTAATCAATTAATAAATATTTATCAAGTGTCTCTATGTGCCAGGCACTGTGCTAAGTTCTGAGGATACAAAAAAGAGGCAAAAAAAAAAAAACCTGGTCCCTGCCCTCAAAGAACTTGCAATCTAATGATAGAGACAGTATGCAAACAAATATATACTAAGGAAGCTCTATAGAGGATAAAGAGTAAATAATTAACAGAGGGGAGGCATTAGAATTAAGCAAGATTGGGAAATACTTCCTCTAAAAGATAGGATTTTAGTTGGAATTTAAAGGAAGCCAGGGAATGGAGTAGGTGAATTTGAGGAGGGAGAGCATTCAAGGCTTGAAAGACTGCCAGAGAAAATGCTTGGAGCCAAGAGATAGAGTGTCTTGTTCATGAAATATCCAGAAGGCGAGTGTTACTGGATCAGAGTGCATAGAAAAGAATAAAGTGTAAGAAGACTGGACAGCTAAGAGGAGGCTAGGTTATGAAGGGTTTTGAATGCCAAAGAGCATTTTGTATTTGTTGCTTATTGAGTAGGGGAGTGACGCGGGTGGACCTGCACTTGATGAAAATCTCTTTGGTGACTGAGTGTAAGATGGATTGGAGTGGAGAGAGGAGACTTGAGGTATGCTGACCCATTATCAGGCTATTGCAGTCATCTAGACATGAGGTGATGAGATGTTGGACTACAGTGGGGGCAGAATCAGAGGAAAGATGGAAGTTGTATCATTTCACAGAAGAAATTTGCTCTGTAACTGTACATTTCATCATTTCTTAAAGCCCGATGCTATTCTATTACATTTTGTATAGCATAGTTTATCAGAGAAAATTAAGAAAAAAATTTTCCCCCATTTGATCATTTTCCTTCTTATCTTAGGTACATTAATTTTGTCTTTTCATTTTTATATAATCAAAGGAATCTATTTTATGTTTTGTAATTGTCTCTCTTATTTGTTTAAGAATATATCCCCTACCCATATCTGTAAGGGTATATGTTCTGCTTTTCTTTATTGTCTGATCATTAATGTTAAGGTCATGTACACCTTTAGAATGCATTGAAGAATATGGTAAGGTATTGGTCTAAACCTAATCTCTGTCAGACTACTTTACTGTTTTCCTAGCAGTTTAGTCAAATAATGAAAAGGGTTTTTCTATTTTATTGAACACTGGGCTATTGAATTCCATTGTTTCTGATTCTTCCTTGTCTAGTGTGTTCCATTGCGCTCTCTCTCTCTCTCTCTCCATTTTTTAATCAATGCCAGATGATTTTGGTGACTGCTGCTTTAAAATATAGTTTGAGGTCTACAAGTGCTATTCCCTCTTCATTCCTATTTCCTTTCGTAATTTCCTTTGATAGTCTATATCTTTTGCTTTTTCCATTGAATTTTGTTATTTTTATCAAGTTCTATAAAGTATCCCCTCAGTAATTTGATTCTTATACCATTAAAATGTAAATTAGCTTTGGAATTATTGTTTTTTTTAATTATATTGACATGGCCCAACCATGAGCACTGAATATTCCTTTAGCTATTACATCACTTTTTATTTCTTTAAGAGTCACATTTTAATCAAATCTATGCAAGTCTTTCATATATTTTGGTAGGTTGATCCCCATTTTTTTTTCATTTTGTACTTTTTGGAATGGGTTTTCCCTTTGTATTTTTGCTTCTTGTGTTTTGTTATTATTATATAGAGATGCTATTGATTTTTGAGGGTTTATTTTGTAGATTGCAACTTTGCTGAAGCTATTGTCTTGATTATAGTCATCTTTGATGATTCTAGGATTTTCCAAATATATAATCATATCATCAAATAGGGATAGTCCTATTTCTTCTTTACCTATGTGTAAACCTTTAACTTGTCTTAATGCTATTATTGTTGGTATTTCTAGAACTGTATCAAATGAGGAGAGTGGACATCCTTGTTTCTTGCTGGCAAAGGTTCGAGTATATCCCTATTGCACATAAGATATACTTTTGGCTTTTTATAGATACTTTTTATGATATTAAAATGATCCCTCTATGCCTATAATTTGCAGACTTTTATAATAAAAAAGTGATACTTTGTCAAAGACTTTTTCTGCATCTATATGATCATGTGTTTTTGGATGTTTTGCTTTTTAATATGATTAACTGTGTTGATTTCCTAATGTTGTACTATCCTTGTATCCCTGGTATAAATCCCATTTCATCATAATGAATGCCTTCTTGGTTAAATCATTATAATCTGTTTAACAGGATTTTGTTTCAGAATTTTTAGTCAGTTTTCATTAATTATATTGGTCTACAGTTTTCCTTTGCTATTCTATCTTTTGCTGGTCTAGGTATTAGAACTATGTTTGTTTTGTAAAAAGACTCTGTTAAGGTGCTTACTATTTGAAAATAATTTGTGAAGTATTGGTACTACTTTTTCTTTAAAAGTTTGATAGAATTCTCCTGTAAATCCATCAGAAGCAGGAGGTTGTTTTCCACACTTTGATAGTTTCTTTATAGCCAGTTCTATTTGCATTTCTGGGATTAGGTTATTTAAGATCTTTATTTGGCTTTCTGTTGATTTTGGTATTTTATGTTTTTTAATGTAATTCTCTATTTCTAGGGTGGGGAACTTTGGCCTTGAGGCCACACATGGCTCTCTAGGTCCTCAATAAAAATCCTTAGTAAAAGGATTTGTTCTACTAAACTTGGAGGCAGTCAAAAGGCCATACTCAAGTACCTAGAAGGCCACATGTGGCCTTGAGGCTGTAGGTTCTCCACCCCTGCTCTATTTCTTTTGTGCTCTCAGTTTGTTTGTTTAGTATATAACTGAGCATAATAAGTTCTGATTATCCTTTTCATTTCTTCTCAGTTTCTTCTGCCCTCTTTTAAAAATCAGATTAGCTAAAAGTTTATTAATTTTGTTAGTTTTTTCAAAGAATAGCTTTTAGTTTTATTGAATGTTGCCATGGCTTTTTGTTTCTAATTTACCTATTTCTCCTCTAATTAAAAAAATTTTTTTTTTAATTTTAGATTTATTTGCTAACTTTCTAATTTTAAAAAATATATTAAGTACATTAATTCTCTTTTTATATTTTGTTAATGTATGTTTTTAGACATGATTTTTGGATTGAGGACTGCTTTAGTAGCATCCCAGGAATTTTGGTGTGTTGCTTCCTCATTATAATTTTCTTTTACATACTTATTAATTATACCTATGATTTATTCTTTGACACATTCATTATTTAGGATTTCATTATGAAATTTTCATTTGGGACTGTATTTTTTTTTGTTGTGGTCCCTAGACCAATGACTATTTTTATTGCATTATGGCTTGTAAAGGATATACTATTTTTGACTTTTTACATTTGTTTGCAATATTTCTGCGCTCTAACATATGGTTAATTTTTGTAAAAACTCCATATGGTGCTGAAACATGTATATTCTTTTAGATCCTATTTAGAAGATGCTATATGTCTTTTAGTTCTACTTTGTCCAGCAGTTTGTTCAATGACATATTTTCCTTTTTGTTTATCTTTCTGTTAGACTTATCCAAACCTAAGAGAGACATTGACATCTCCTGTCACTATTGTGTTACTATTTATGTCTTGTAGCTCAGTTAATGTTTCTTTTATGAATTTGAATGCTAAGGCATTTGAAGAGTATAAATTTATTACTGATACTGGTTTGCTGTCTATAGTTCCCTTTTTATTTTTCGGATGTTTATTTTTACTTTGTCAACATGATTGCAACTCCTGCTATTCTGGATCCACTTGATGAATAGTAAATTTTTTCTCTATCATCTCAATTTTACTTTGTGTATGCCTTTTAAAACAATGATGTTTCTTCTAAGCAATAGATTGTAGAATTTTGTTTCCTTATCTGATTTGTCATTCCTTTATTTTATTTGTACTGTTTAATCCATTCACATTTAAGTTATGAGTTTATATTTTCCTCCATTTTTCTGCTTGAACCTGGCCTACCCCAGACTGTTTACCATTCCTTAATCCCATCCAGATTCCTTTCCCTGTCCTTTTTGTATATAAGCATCAGTCTCACCACCATCAAGTTGCAGATTCCCTAAGAATTTCTCTGCTACTATCACTTGAGTGGAAGAAGGTTTGAGTGCATGAATTCTTTCCAGGGTGATGCTGCCCTGTATCCTGACATTTCTAGGTTCCCAGCAACCCTAAACTGCATCACCATAACAAGAGTTGCTATAAATATTTTTGTACATAAATGTCTTTTTTTCCTCTCTGATTTATTTAAAGTGTAAGCCTAGTATAGTTTAATCATGAGGTATTCACAAATTAGGAACTTTTGGGGCATAGTTCTAAATGCTTTCCAGAATGGTTGTGATGGGGTATAGGTTCTGGGAACCCCGTTGAACTTACCTTGAATCTTCTCACTTGATCTGGTGTTCCATTGAGGCCATAAACCTTCCATTATTTCTAGGCCCAAATCTCTGATACCCTTAACCTAGCTTAGCCCTCCATTGTTTTGTTATCTCCAAGTAGCCTTCAGCCACTTCCCACCCTTGATCCTATCAAAATATCTATGACCAAATCTGTTACCGTTAAACTAGGCTAGCCTTGTCTGTTAACCTCTAGATTGCCTCCAGCAACTTCCCATGCTTGATCCCATCAAAATCCCATTTTCTTGGTTCCTGGTGTCTGACCTCTAGTTACCTCAGCTACTGGGCACTCCCAACAAGATCATCCCTAAACCCCTCCTCCCATGACCCCAGAACCACCCCTAGATCCCTCCCACAGTCTTTCTGTATATAAGATCCATCTTGACTCCATGAAGGTGTTCGGATTCAATCTAGCTCAGACTCAGTCTGTGTCAGATTGTTCTGGCCCACTTGTCAATACAAGCATCACAAATGCTCATATTCCTTTAGAGTCTGCCCAATATGGTAAATCTTTAATGAACTTTGTTTTTCTCTTTGGCTGAAAGAAGGCTTGGGTCGAATACATTGGGGCAGGACCAGGCATGTTGGTATTTTGGGATCCCAAAAACCTCTAAACCTCAACAGTTGAACCAATTCACAACTCCATCAGCAATGTGCTAGTTATTATACCTGTTTTTCAACAACCTCTCCAACCTTTATCATGTTCCTCCTTTTGTCATTTTTACCATTCTCATAGGTGTGTGATGGAGCCTCAAAAATTGCTTTAATTTGTACTTCTTGAATTATTGTGATTTAGAATATTTTTTTCAAATGCTTGTTGGTAGCCTGCATTTCCATTTAAAACTGCCTATTCATACCATTTGATACTGAAGAATGGCTCTTGGTTTTTGTAAATTTGAATCAGTTCCTTATGTATCTTAGATATCAGATCTTTATAAGAGAAAATTTCTGTAAAGAGTTTTTCTGGTTACTTGTTTTCCTTTATTTTTACTGTATTACCTTTGTATAAAATCTTTTAAATTTTATATCATCAAAGATTTCCATTTTATCTTGTGTGATCCTATTGCTTGTTTAGTCATGAATTCTTCCCCTTTTGATATATCTGACAAGAAACTTTTCCTTCCCATTTATGTCACAGGGGGAGCCAGGTAATGCAGTGGAAGGACTGCTGGACCTGAAGTTAGGAATACTTGTTTCTCTGAGTTCATATATGGCCTTAGGCTAGCTGTGTGACCCTGGGCAAGTCCCTTAACCTGTTTGCCTCAATTTCCTTATCTGTAAAATAAGCTGGAAAAGAAAACCACTCCAGTATATTTGCCAAGCAAACTTTAAAATGGGGTCACAAAGAGTTTGGGCACAATGGAAACAACTAAACAACATTTATGTCTAGATTTTATATTCAATTGTAGTGTATCTTGGTATGGGGTATGAGGTACTAATACTGAAGTTTAGTTTTCTCAGCTGTTTTTGTTAAATAGGGAGTCTTTTCCCTAGCATTTGGGGTCCTTTGTGTTTATCAGTATTTGGGGGCTTATCAAACACTGTAATATTGTGTTTGTTTACTTCTGTATGTTTTGTGCATGATCCATTCCACTGATCAACCACTCTCTTTTTTAAGCCAGTACCAAATTATCTTAAGGATTGCTATTTTGTAATATGGTTGAAGATCTGGTACTACTGGGTCACCTTCCTTCCTACTTTTTTTCCATAATTACCCTTGAGATTCTTGGTCTTTTGTATCTCCATATGAATTTCATTGTTGTTTTTTTGCCTCTATAAAATATTCCTTTGGGAGTTTGATGGGTATAGCACTCAATAAGTAAATTAGCTTTGATAACATTGTCTTTTTTTATATTTGCTCAACTTACCCAAGATGAATTAATATTTTTTCAATTATTCAGGTCTGTCTTTCTTTCTGCAAAGAGTGCTTTATAGTTGGGTTCATACAGTTCCTTGGTAAATCTTCGTAGATACACTCACAAATATTTTGCAACTTCTGTAGTTATTTTGAACTCCTGCTGGGTTTTGTTGGTCATATATAGGAATGCTCATGATATATGCAGATTTATTTTATACCTTGCAACTTTGTTAAATTTATTAATTATTTCAATTAATATTTTAGTTAGTTCTCAGGTTCTTGAAGTACATCTTCATAACATCTGTAAAAAAATAAATTTGTTTCTTCTTTGCCTATGCATACAATCTCAATTTCTTTTTCTTGGAGGTGAAGTTGAGAAGACTTGGGAACTGATTAAAAATAGGGTGTAAGCAAGAGATATTTGAAGATGACTCTTAAGTTGCAAACTTGGGTTACTGAAAGAATGGCAATTCCCTCAACAGAGATAGGAACGTAAGGAAGTGGAATTTTTTTTTGAGGGGGTGTGGAGAAGGGTAATGAGGGTTAATGAGTTTTGATTTGGACCTGTCGAGTTTGAGTTACTTTACTGGAGATATGGATGGAATGTCACAGTTATCTGGAGATAACTGTGTTTATCAGAACCTGTGATTTTCTTAGTATAAGCAGATGCCCAATGAAATACTTCCAAAACAGATATGTAAGTATTCTACAACTTAAAGTCTTAGAAAGTAATTTGGGTCACTGAAAGGCTAATTAACTTATCCATGGTCACAGAGCCTTTGTGTGTAAATGGTACTTGAACAGGTCACCCAGATTCTAAGGCTGGCTTTCTATACACTACCATGCTGCCTCTCAAATAAAACATATTTGCATGTAATATGTTGAAAGACAGAAAGGGATTACTAATTGGAGTGAGAATGGATAGGGGATAAGGGGAGGCTTCGTAAAAGAAAGGGCATTTATTTGGCCTTTAAAGTATAAGTAATTTGACAGGGAGTAGGAGTAGGATGAGAGTCATTTTTGGAATAGTGAATAGCATAAAGAACTAGATATAGGAACAAATAGCAATAATTTATTTTGCCAGCAAAGGAGACTGAGAAGGAGCTGGACAGGTAAGAGAGAGATGAATTAGGAAAGGTTAATATCACAAAAATTTAGGAGAAGAGGGTAGTCAGTAATGTTAATTGTAGCTGAGAGGCTGAGAAGGATTATGACTGAGAAAAGATCATCAGATTTGGAAATTTGGTCATTGGTAATTTTGGAGAGAACAATCTCAATTGAGTAGCAGGCATATTCAGAGTGTCTATTGAATAAGACAAACAAATATTTGTCCATTGAAAAGACAAACCCAGGGACTATATGAACAGAATTACAAAACACTTTTCATATAAATAAAAACAGATCTAGACAGTTGGAGAAATATTAATTGTTCATGGGTAGACTGAGCCAATATAATGAAAATGAGAATTCTACCCAAATAAATATAATTATTCAGTGCTATACCAATTAAACTACCAAAGAATTATTTTACATGACTAGAAAAGTAATAACAAAATTCATCTGGAAGATCAAAAGGTCAAGAATATCAAGGGAATCAATAAATGTGAAGGGAGGTAGCCTGGCAGTATCAGATTTCAAACTATATTACAAAGTGATAATTAACAATCTAGTACTGGCTGAGAAATAGAGTGGTGGATCAGTGGAATAGATTAGGTACACAATAAACAATAGTAAATGACTATAGCAATCTAGGGTTTGATAAACCCAAAGATCCAAGAATTTGAAGTAAAGAACTCACCATTTGACAAAAGTTCCTTGGAAAACTGGCCAAAATTGGGCATAGATCAGCATCTCACAACATATACCAAGATAAGGTAAAAACGGGTACATGATTGATACATAGAGGGTGATGTTATAAGCAAAGTAGAGGAGCATAGAAAATTTGAACTGTCAGATCTATGGGTAAGAGAAGTTTATCACCAAACAAGAGTTAGAGGGGATCATAGAAAGTAAAATGAATAATTTTGATTACATGAAATTTAAAAAAAAATTTTAACAAACAAATGCAACAAAAATTAAAAGGAAAGCAGGACATGGGAAAATTTTTACAGCAAATTTCTCTAAAAGAGGCCTCATTTCTTAAATATGTAGGGAATTGAGCCAAATTTATAAAAATACGAGCTATTCCCCAATTGACAAATGGTCAAAGAATATGAACAGGAAGTTTTCAGAGGAAGAAATAAAAGTGATCAATAGTCATATCCAAAAAAAGCTCTAAGTCACTATTAAATAGAGAAATGCAAATTAAAACAACTCTGAGGTTCCACCTCATACTTAGCAGATTTGCTAACGTGACAGAAAAGATGTTGGAGTTGTGAAGTAGTCCCACCATTCTGGCAAACAATTTGTAACTATGCCCAAATGACTATAAAACTGTACATACCCTTTTACCCAGCAATACCACCACTAGATCTTTATCTCAAAGAGATTAAAGAAAAGGAAAAATAACCTATATGTACAAAAATATTTATAGCAGTTCTTTTTGTAGTGATGAAGAAATTGAGGGGATTCCCATCAATTGGGAGTGACTGAACAAGTTCTGGCATATGATTGTGATGGAATACTATTGTGCTACAAAAAATCATTAGCAAGATTGTTGGGATTTGGGTGGGGGTGGGACGCCGCTTAGGGCTGGGTGGAGGGTGGGGCAGGGACTACAGCTTTCCGGGTATAACGCTTTTCCGGGTATATCGCTGGGCGGTGCCGGCTTAGGATGAAGCCCGTCCATATAAGGCAATGTTATAGCTCTCGCCACTGGATTGGCTGCAATAGGTTATATAATGTACGGGGATAGGGGAAGGGAGTCGGAGTCGAGCAGTCGCCGTGGAAGATGTAAAAATAAAGACCGTGAGCGAGATCCTCTGGCGTTCTGTCTGGTGAATTCCGGTCTGGGTGGAGGCCAGGCCGGCCGGTGACGACCGAAGGCTCGGTGTAGGAGCAGAAGAGGTCCCCCGGGGAGGACTGCCCGCGACCCCCGGCCCAGGAAGAGGCCTAGGGGGAACGCGGCAGGTTGGCGCCCGAACAGGGACCGGCCTAGGACGGCTGGACCGTTGCAGAGTTCCGGAAGAGCCCCGGTGATAGGGGGGACTAGCCCGACTAGGGCGGACCAGACAGCTTCTCCGTGCAGGTAACGGGGGAAAGGCCCGGAGATGGGGCAAGCGCGCAGCCTCCCTTTGCTGCGGCCAGAGGATCGGGACTTATTAACTTTACAGGTCAGAACTGCTTTGTCTAAACGGGGGTTGTCCGCCTCCACGGAGCAGCTAAAGCGGCTCGTGGAAAAGTTGCTGGTGGTGGCTCCGTGGCTCATACACTCGGGGTTTCAGCCGGACCGTTTTCCGGTCTTACAGCAGCAAATGCAGTCTTATCAAAAACAGTGCCCGGGTTTTCTTCTTCCGGAGGACTTTGGCTTGATGGCCGCCATTAAGGGGTTGCTCGACCCCAGGCCTCCTCCGGACACCAGCACGGCAGAGACTCAGACGGAGACCCGGCCGCTCGGTGGGGGCCCGGGAGGGGAGACTGATCTGACTGAGGTGGTGGTAACTGGGCCAAGGCCCGCGGCCTCTGCTCCCCCGTTGTACCCTTGGGAGGATATGCGGGAGGCGAGAAATGAGCGGCCTCAGGCGGAACATACAGGACAATGGCCCCTTTTAGAGACGAAAAGACTAGTCTCGGAGAACTGCTACCACGCTTCAGGCGCAGTTCGACTTTTTGGAGCGGTGGGCGCACCCAGTAAAGATGGCGCCGGTTTCCGGCCGAGGGAGGAGTCGCGGGCGATTCCCTCCTGCGGGGAAGGGGAGGCGCGAGGGAGGGGTGGTGTGCCAGAGGACTGCCCACTGCCCCGCCCTCCAGAACAGGAACGCAGATCTACTTCCTCTTTTCCCCACTCTGACGGCAAAAGCGAAAGCCGCTATGAGCGGCTCAGCCCGGGGGATAGATCAGGCGGGTACCTTCCTCTGATACCTCGCGCGGTCCGCGAAGCTATGCGGTCCGGAGAGGTGGTGGACTCAGAAATCTCTGAGGCATTTCCATTATTTCTGGATAATGGTACCCGAGTTTTTCAGCCCCTGCCGCTGAAGACCATTAGGGAATTTAAGCAGGCGGTGCAGGAGAATGGCCCCGCTTCCCCGTTGGCACAGCGCCTTCTTTCTAATATGACTGTCTCCACAGTCTGGACCCCGCGTGATTTCGATGACCTCGCGTTGGGGGTCCTGAGCCCTGTGGACTACACGGCGTTCCAGGCTATCAAAGAATCGGAGGCTAGAGCGCTCCAAGCGCGCACCGGGGGACCCCCGGGGCGGGTAGACCTGTTGTTGGGCCGGGGACAATACAGTGATCCCCGGGTACAGGCCACTTTTAGTAACCAGGAGCTGGAGGATGTGCGGGTAGTGCATCAACAGGCATGGCAAAGGCTGGGGCGTACCTCTGCAGGAACCCCAGCTGGCCTGGCCGATATGCGCCAGAAGCCAGGGGAGAGCGCACTTGAGTTTGCCACGCGAGTGCGGAGATACGTGGACAGCACGTTTGCAGGGCCGGGCCGGGAACTCATCATTAAGCAGATCCTCCGAGAGGGGTTCCGGGGGGAGGCGAAGACAGCTCTGGCGGCCTTGCCCCCCGACGCCACCCCGGACCAAATGATAGAAAAGGTGATGTCCCTCGCTCCTCCCTGTCCCATGGAAGTCTTGGCAACGGCCATAGAACGGGACCGGAGGGATCGCTTGAAAGAGGAGGCCGCGAGAAATGACGCCCTGGTAGAGGCTTTGAACCGCCTCGCGGTCTCCCGGGACTCCGGATCCGACCGTCGGTGCTTTAAATGTGGTCAGCTGGGTCACTTTCGGGCCCAGTGTCCACAAAGTTGCGGGTCGGGACGAGGCACCCCAAATTGCTTCCGCTGCGGAAAGCCTGGCCATATGGCGAAATTTTGCCGCTCCGACCAAAGGAACCCCACCCAGGAGTCGGGAAACGAGCACGGGGGGCCGAGAAAGCGGGCAACTCGCCCCCCCCGGGTCCAGTCCTTACGGCCTGAGACTCAACCACCCTTCCCTCGTGGGGGGCAATAGAAATCCCGGTCCAAGGGCCAGCAGGAGTGCTCCTGGCCACGGGGAACCCTTTTCAGTCTCGCTATACCGTTCCCACCCAGGTGCTGGCCCCCGGTGACCCGTTACTGGTAGTTAACCCACACCCTATTCTAGTTGATATTTTCCCAGGTGAGGTCCTCGCTCAGGCAGTGCCGTTCCAGGACACAGAGGCTGATTCTTGCCTTTGGATGGAGAAGATCACAATGGACCGCCCCATGATGATCCTCCTGGTGGAGGGACAGCCAGTGCGGGGTCTCGTAGACACGGGAGCCGATCGCTCCGCGCTGCCCCGCAACCAGTGGCCTCCTCAAATTCCACGCCGACGAGCTGGCAAGCCAGTAAAGGGAGTGGGAGGAGTAGTGGAGGCATGGGAGGCCGCCAGGCCTATGACTTGGAGACGGGACGCGCTTGAGGGCCAGTTTAGCCCTTTGTGCGTTCCCGGTCTCACCTATGCACTATGGGGTCGTGACATCCTTGCACAGCTCGAGGTTACCTTGTCCGGCCCGGATACTTTAAACTCTTGAGGGCCACTGATCGTGACACGGGCACCCCCACACCCCGAATCACTTGGACATCTACCACGCCAGTGTGGGTAGACCAGTGGCCCCTCCCGTTGCAAAAGCTCGTCGTAATGGAGGAGATGGTCCAGGGTCTGCTCCTTCAGGGCCAAATTAGGCCCTCCACTAGCCCTTACAATTCTCCTGCCTTTGTCATTAAAAAACGCGGTGGAAAAGGCCGCTGGAGACTCCTGGTGGACTTGCGGGCCATCAACCGTATTATGTTACCAATGGGGAAGCTCCAGCCCGGGCTTCCTTCTCCCACGGCCATTCCGGCTGGATGGCCTTTGGCCGTGGTGGACATAAAGGACTGCTTTTTCTCCATTCCCCTCCACCCAAAAGACACCCCCAAGTTTGCGTTCTCTCTGCCATCTACTAATGTTTCTCGTCCCCACAGGCGGTTCGAATTCAAGGTTCTCCCGCAGGGAATGGCCAACAGCCCTACGCTGTGCCAGAGACATGTGGACGGGGTGCTGGAACCGGTCCGTCGGGACCACCCTTCAGCTCTCCTTCTTCATTATATGGATGATATCCTGGTGGCGGCGCCTACTCAGCAATTGTTGGACCCTTGCTTGAGAGATGTTCGGAGGACGCTACACCGTGCGGTTCTGTTCCTGGATCCTGAGAAGGTCCAACTTACGGTCCCGGCTAAGTATCTTGGCTCGGTGGTGGGGGAGACCTCCGTGCGGCGCCCCTTTCCTGTGCTACAGGAGGCGCGCTGCAAGACTCTTAATGATTTTCAAAAACTTGTGGGCTCGGTGCAGTGGGTCCGCTCTTCTCCTCGAGCTTGGACCCCTGCAGCCCGCGATGCACTGCATCGCATCATTGCTCGAGCCACATCCGCGCTGACACGATATGAGCCAAATAAGACAGTTTATTTTAGGCCCCTGCAAGACGGCCTATTACCATGGGGTGCCTTGTATCAGGCCCATGGAGTAATTGAGTGGATCTATGTTTCAGGCGCGGCCTCCTCGCTGGAGGGGCGCTTGGACGCTTTGGCTCGCCTTGTAATAGCAGCCCGGCGTCGCTGCCTAGCGTTGCTAGGCTGTGTGCCCACCCTGGACGCACCGTACCTTGTTCCCGTCCTTCCTGAACTGATGCAGGCGTCCTGGGCGTGGGCGGTGACACTGCTTGACGTCCCGGTGGGCGGCGGCCCTTTGCCCAAACTCTTGGAGACCATCCCCCTTTTCCCCATCTCCCTCGCCCCGTCCCCGGTGAGCCCGCAACCGGTACAGGGGCCCCAGATTTTCGCTCCAGTTGTTCCCTGATACGCCCGGTGTACCGCTCCACCCACTCTTTTCACAGGTCCAACAGGCTCTGCAGACTCGTTCGGCCCGCGTTTACCTCCTCCATGTCCACTCTCACCGGACGACCGCGGGCCCCATCTATTCGGGGAATGCTGTTGTGGACGCCGCCCTCCGGTCGCCGCCTGAGACTTTCCTTGCTGTCGCGGATGAGGTTTCCGAAGATCCGGCCCAATTGGCCCATTCCCGTTGGCACCTCTCCGCCCGATCTCTCCGTCATCTGTACGGAATATCTCGACAGCAGGCCAGAGACATTGTCAAAGCTTGTGCCTCTTGCGCCCCCTTTCAGCCCCGCATCCCGGAAAGAGCTCGCAACCCCAGAGGGGACAGTTCTAACGCTCTCTGGCAGATGGACATGACGCACATTGGCTCCAGGGTTCTCCACGTCTCAGTGGACACGTTTTCGGGATTTGTCAGCGCCTCCTTTCAGCCTGGAGAGACGGCCCGCTGTGTTATTGCTCACCTCTACCAGGCGTTCGCACACATCGGCGTTCCTACGGAGATCAAGACGGACAATGGCCCTGCCTATGTCGCAAAGGCCTTCGAGGACTTCTGCCGTGAGTTCGGCATCCTACATACCACGGGCATCGCTTATAATCCGCAGGGACAGGCGGTGGTCGAGCGCACCAACCGCAGCCTGAAGGATTGTTTTACTAAAATGTTCGGCAAACTCCCTCGTCGACCGTCGACCCCAGACCTCGCCCGCGTGCTCTTCGCCCTAAACTTTTTGTCTGTTCGCGCAGACGGGACGACACCGGCGGCCCGTTTTTACGCCGGTCTCGTCGGACACTCAGACCCCACCTCCATACTTCCGCCTCCGGTTCGCGCCCGGGAGGGGTCTTCAGTTCTTTGGAGAGACCCCCAAGGACAATGGCACGGCCCAAGTCGGGTTGTGGCCCGACGCCGCGGGTGCCTGGCTGTACAGGGCCCCCAGGCCGGGGACGGGCCCTTTTGGGTCCCTCTCCGTCAGGTTCGGGACGTCCTCGTCAGGATGGACCCTAGTGACTCTGAAGAGGTAGAGCAGCCCTGACTAATTCCTTTTCTTTCCTTTTTCAGCCATGTGCCCGACACCTGGACTTCGCCTGCTCTGGGGGTTCCTCATCGTTCACCGGGAGCGGCGGTTCTCTCTTGGGAGAAAGAGGGAGAAAATTGGACCTTGACTCCTCAGACTGTTCCCCCCCAGGACGTTTGCGTCCAACCCCCTTTCTTCTGGCTCAAAGGTTGAATGTTACCTCTCCCCTTGCTGGAATGGCTCCTTTGCGCCGACTGCGGTGGTGGTCCGCGCCCCCGAATTCATCCCCATCCCTCTGTCCTCTCAGAATCCGGCTGCGCCCCCCCGTTCCCCGTTACCGCCAGGGAGGGAGGAGAAAACAGCGTAAGCCGCGGGCGGTGGGGGTGATTCTCCTCGTGGTGGGACTAGATCACTCTTGTCGTCGTCGCGTGGGCGAAGGCCTCTGTGTGACGAATGCCCCTTATTCTAACTCCTCTATTTTTGGGACACGCTGCACAACCTTCGGCGGGAGTACCAGGCCATCAATGGCACTAGGGTCTCCCCATGGGTCCCGCCCAACCTCTCCTCCTGGTGGCCTTCTTGGCTTTCAGGTCCGTGGTTCTCCTGGTGGCCCTACCTGGCTGCTGCGGCGGCCTTCCTCGCCCTGCTTATTGCGGTCCGCGTTCTTTGCGCCCGCATCTCCCTGCTTTCTCGCCGCCAGCGGGTTGGTTACCGCGCCCTGCGGGCCGTAGGTGTGGGGGAGGACCCCTCAGGTTGGTTGGATCTTGATTCCGCTTTGTGAGCACTGCCCTATGTTTCCCCTTCTTCCTTTTAATTTTAGTTTAAGGGGTGAATTGTTGGGATTTGGGTGGGGGTGGGACGCCGCTTAGGGCTGGGTGGAGGGTGGGGCAGGGACTACAGCTTTCCGGGTATAACGCTTTTCCGGGTATATCGCTGGGCGGTGCCGGCTTAGGATGAAGCCCGTCCATATAAGGCAATGTTATAGCTCTCGCCACTGGATTGGCTGCAATAGGTTATATAATGTACGGGGATAGGGGAAGGGAGTCGGAGTCGAGCAGTCGCCGTGGAAGATGTAAAAATAAAGACCGTGAGCGAGATCCTCTGGCGTTCTGTCTGGTGAATTCCGGTCTGGGTGGAGGCCAGGCCGGCCGGTGACGACCGAAGGCTCGGTGTAGGAGCAGAAGAGGTCCCCCGGGGAGGACTGCCCGCGACCCCCGGCCCAGGAAGAGGCCTAGGGGGAACGCGGCACAAGATGGTTTCAGAAAAACCTGAGAACACTTATATAAATTGATGCAAAGTGAAGTAAGTAGAACCAAAACACTGTACACAGTAATAGCAATATTATAATGATGATCAACTGTGAAAGACTTTACTCTGATCAAGACAGTGATCCAAGACAGTTCCAAAAGATTCATGATGAAAAATGCTATCTACCTCCAGAAGAGATCTGATAAGCTTGCTGGGATGCTTGGATGCTTGTGCTTAAACCCCAATTCCAAAATCACATCCACTTCTAAAATCACATCTCTCTCTAGCCTCAACACTATCCCTAGCAGTTTCTCTCTAGCAAAACAGGACAGCATAAGGCATAAGCATAAGCATAAGCAAAACAGGATAAGCAAAATGCTTATCTCTCCTCCTGATATAGTGAACAGCTACACCTATAGAATTTATTAGTTTGACCAGTTGTATATGTGCTGAACTGGTCACGTACTGGGTCATAAAGATATTTACTACTCATTGGCCTATCATGTGCATGCTATACCTAGACATATGTATACTCCCTTACATTCATCTTGTCTAACAAGAGATTGATGGAAGCAGCCTGAATATTTCCAGTCAGCCCTGACTGTTAGTTGACTTAGTGACATTTCAGGCCTAAAACCACACCTCCATGTAGCGCCCCCCACCCACCCCGAGACTATTTCCCAGTGAGCTCTGGGTAATATACCTGTGCAGTAGATACAAAAGGTGCACGTTCCTTTAAGAACTGACCACCCCTTAACCACTCCCTAATCCCACCCCAAAACACCTAATTGACATATTTGGCACATGTTTCATCCCAAAATATCCTATATAAATATTAACTGCACCCCTGTAAGGTTGCAGGTTCCGTAAGAACTCTTGCCCACTGAAAAGTGCAATAAATCTTTGCCAACTTGATTTAAAGAATGCTTGAGTCTGTGAATTCATTCCAGATGGCCCCAACCCTCTCCAGTACTTGGGTGCTTGAGAGGTACTCTCCCTCAAAGACCCTGTCTGAGAACTGCAGTCTTGGGGTTCCTGGACTTCATCTCCCTCAACCCTCAGCAAGCTGAGGGCAGATTGAAGCACAGTGTTTTTCACTTTCTTTATATGACTTGCTTTTTTTTTTTTTTGCAACATGGCTAATATGGAAATATGTTTTGCATGATTTCACATGCATAATTGATATACTGCTGGTCTCCTCAGTGTGTAGAGGAGGGAAAGAAGAGGAAGAATTTGGAACTCATTTTTTAAAAATGAATGTTTAAAATAAATCAGTAAAAACAATACTATTTGCTTATTGTTTGTTGACAGTATAGGGCAGGGATGTCCAAAATGCTGCTACCACATGTGGGCCACAGTGCAATTTATGTGGACTGCCTCCAAGCATAGAAATTTACATAAGTGCTTTAGTAAATGAAGCTAGAGCTCTCACTAAAATGGCAAATCAAGATATATTGTCTATTGTTTCAATAAAAACCCAAGGTTGGACAGCCCTGGTGTAGGGCATGGGTGTTTCTCATGTAGGTTATGTGTATGTCCACTTGAGTTTTCCTAAATGTGGATTGAAGGGAGGCATGAATACAATTTCACTCATTCATCTCTAAGAGGGACTTAAATTCCTGTCTTTAGGGGAGAAGGAGGTTCAGGCCATTAGGCTGGCTACTATCCTCTCCTCAGGGAGGGTCAGGGGTATGCAGGAACCAGTGTTCCTGTGTAAGCATTTACCTATCAGAAATGGGCAAATTCCACAAATCAGAGTTTTATTTATTGTTTTATTTATTGCATAGACTTAAGAAAGGGATGTAGATAATATTAACAATGCAAACTCAACTTAAAAGGGTGTCTTGTTTCCTTTAGAGCAGTGCATCTTAAACTTTTTCTACTCATGACCCCTTTTTGCCCGAGAAATTTTTATGTGGCCCCAGGCATATAGTTATATAAAATAGGTATACAAATCAACAATAATAAGTAATAAACCATAATAATATAATATAATAATAATAAATCATAAAGAAATTTATTTTAAAACAATTCTTTGGTATACATATAATTTTACCATTTATTAAAGATGAAAGCAAATTTCCATACTAATGAGATGGATGTGCTTATTTATTTTTACATAAAGAATTAAATCTTGGTGGAATATTTGATACTGCAGGACATAGTACATCTTCAACATTTTTTCAGAGTTGATTAATAATTGGTTTTATAATCATAAATGCTTAGAATGCCAGTTTGCATAAATACATAGTACAAAAGGGCAGGAGTATGTTTAGGGCCATTTCAGAAATTGTCAGAAATTCTGTCCTAATGCTAAGCCAAAATTCATTTAATGATTTTTTAGGAAACAAATTTTAAACCTGTGTCACTTGATAACTTGGCAAATTCTTTTTGAACTTTTAATGGCATATGACTGACTTCTTAAATTTCAATTGAGTTTGATTTATGAACTCAAATTAGTTTTTTAGAATCAGAATTTGAAAAGAATTATTCTGAAACTGTGTTTCCAATCACTTCAGATGATCAATTATAGCTCTTACAATTAAATCCTTGGGAAGGTTATTTTCAATTATAAAATCATCATTGGCTATAAACATTTTTAAAGAACCATTTTCCATCCTATTCTTCCATATGTTAACCTTTTTAGTAAAACTTTCAATTTTATCTTTTAACATAAGTGTTACAGTTTCTTCCTTGAAGTGACTCATTTAAATCACTGAGTTTTTTAAAAAATATCTGACAAATAATACAGTTTTGAAAGCCATAAGTCATTACAAAAAAATTAACAAAACCAGATTTCAGTAATCTGTTTTAAGTTCACCCTCTTGAGAGCCACATGATTCAACATATTTTCTTTTTCTTGTCAATTTAGGTGTACTACAACCTGGTAGCAAAGACTCTTCTGCATTTTCATCAGTATTTTTATATCTTCTGTCTAAATTTAGCCACTTATTTATAACCGATATTTTTGTCCCAAAATATAAATACTGCTAGTAATTTCTCAAATAAATACTAGGTTTAGTTTGTGAAATTACATTTGTTTGTGTTTAATTTAGAAAACTGATATTCACACTTACATAAACATACAGCGGTAATGGTAGAGAAATATTATTAAAGGGCTTCTATCTTTACTTGCTGCAATTAAATTCTTATGTTTCTGGAAAAGAAAAAGGAAATAACTAATTTTAACACAATACAATCCAAAGATATAGTAGTTTGATACTTACATACTGAGGAATGATGGTGGGAAAATATTAAAAGTCTTTATTTTCTATAATTAAACTATCATGTTTTTGTAAGAGCAGAAAATTTTGTATGTACAGTAAAAACATTGCAATTCGTAACATACAATAGTCTAGATTCTGAGCTGAGGTATTTCTGGCAGCATTGATTGACATCACGTGGTTTGGTGTATGGCATGCACAGTGCAAAGTGCACATGTGTGTTCAGAACCAAGGCTGCAGTGAAGTCACTTGATGCAACATGGGCAAGTGCTGCTAGAAACACCTCAGATTCATTATGCATTTGATTTTGAATTAATTTTTGGTTATTGTGCATTCAGAAACCTTTTGTTGCCAAATTTTTTGTTACCCCCACATTCAGTTACACAGGGTTGCAACCCACAGTTTAAGAAGCTCTGTTTTAGAAAGCCAATTGTTAAACATTTACCATCGCACTGCTGAAGAGGGAGTATTGTACTAGAATTAGACCTATCTTATCCATAAATATTGTTAGTCTAGGGGAAATCCTTTCATTCTTAGTTTTAAGCCACTTTCATGGTTGCTATGCCTTAAAGAGGAAGGAGTATCCTAAGCTATATTTAAAGGCTTGACTCTCCACTAAATGCTAGTTACATGAAAGACCATCACAAATAGTGAAGAGTGAATAAATCTATTTATGCAAGGCAGACAGAGAGTTAGAAAAATGGTACAGATCAGAATGTACCAGACAATACACAGAGATATCTCAGTCTCACATACACACACACACACACACACACACACACACACACACACACATACACAGAGAGAGAGAGAGAGAGAGAGAGAGAGAGAGTCAGTCAGTCTTTGATCTTACCCAAATCTCTAAAGAAGCAAACTGAAATTAATTCTTTTACATGTAGGCCATTACCCAGTTTTTTTTTTCTTTCTCCAGGGATCTCTCCCTGAAGGGAGCTTACAACTGCATGTATCCCCTTTCCTAGGTATACATCTCTCTTGGGCACGGTGGGTAGAGTTCTGTCTGGACTTGGAGTCAGGAATTCAAGCCCTGCCTCATGACATTTCCTAACTGTTTGACCCCAGTCTTTCAGACTCACTTTGCAATCTGAGGATAATAATAGAACATGCCTTACGGGGTTGTTGTGGTGATCAAATGAGATAATGCCTGTAAAGTGCTTTGTAAACCTTGATGTACTACTATTATTGTTGTAATTATTATTACTATTATCCAACCTGCAAACCTGAAAGTCTCTTCTTTACCAATTTTTCATCAATTTTGTCCCCTATCAAAATATGCAGCATGAGTATTCATTCTAACTCTGAGAAATTTTATGCAAATGTACCAGGCTTAAATCCCAAATAACAATAACAACAAAAAGCCATTTAAGTTTCCAGAAGAAAAGGCCATTGCTCACTTTCAATAAGGCATCTCCTATATATGTGTATGTGTGTGTTTATATATGTCAAAACATATAAGACCTTTTGAATTATCTATCCCAGATAAATTGAATGATCCCTTGATTATTAATATTCAAGTGAAGCAACAAACAAGTTGATTATTTGCCAGAGGTGTTTGCCACTCTTGTAGAAGGTTTCCAATGCAAAGTCCAAATAGAAGAATGATTTTCTTTAAATGCTGAGATCCTCCAGATGCTATTATTTGTGGATGACATTGTGCTGATTGCATCTAGCCTTGCAATACCGCAGAGCCTCTTAAATGAGATACATAATCCCTCAAGAGTTCAACCTAATGAGGCTGGAAAAGCCTCTGGAAAAGCCAAGTAGATGAAGAATACATACTATCCAGACTATAACATGCAGTTGAATTAACAACTAACTAAAAGCTAGTTCATCAGTACATAAATCTGGGACAGACATTTCTCATAGACAAAAAGTTGGGTCCAGAACTGAACAGAAGGGAGAAAATAGCCAGAACTGCCTTTGGGAAATTGCACAGAGCTTTTAATGACCCCATTCTTCTCCCTTAAACAAAGGGCCATCTTTTAACAACAATATTCTTCCAGTGATTCTGTATGACTGTAAGTCATGAGATACTGAAGTCTGCAAAGAATTAAAGTTGTGGGTCACCTAAGGGGCAATAGAGAGATGTATGGTAGACATGAGTAATCTGCAATACATTACCAACCAAGAACTGTGCAACAGAAACAACATAAAGGATGTCAGAGATATATTATCAGAAAAGAAGATGGGTTGGTCCAGTGGCAACGGTAAGGGTTAACTCTCATATGCCACTTATACCTGTGCAATGTCAAGAGATTTTAGGGAAGGTTAGCACATTGCATGAAACACCTCTGGAAGATTTATGAGACGATATGGACAAGAGTCATATAGGATGAGAAGATCAATTACAATCTACATCACCAGATCAAAGTGATGTTTCTCTGCTGAAAGTTCTCATAGCACCCTTCCTGTGAGAAATTTGTATCTCCCATTCTTGATTGTACCATAGCTATTTGGGTACACACCCTCTCCCTTCATTAGGTTATAAGCTCCTTGAGGATCTATATTACATCTATCTTTATAACCCTTGAACAATGACTTGCATATATGCAGGATACTTAATAGGTTTCTTTAATTGACTTTTAATAGAATATAAATTTCCTAAGGTTTGAGACTGGTAACTAGAATTTAGTCCCTGATGTGTGGGACTAGGTTTTGCATATATTTCACATTTCATTCCACCCTCCACCAAAAACTCAGGGCCTACCCAAAATGGGCATCTTACTTCCTTACTTGCTGCTACCCAACTCTTTGTTCTTACTAGGTAAAATAGCCCTCTTAGCTGGATTTCCAAAGAAGTGCTCCTCTCCTCCCCCACACCAACCCTGAGGAAGTTAGTCCACTTAGCTTTGGGACTCCATCTAGGGCTAAGCTTTCCTGATTCATGGGGGAGTGAACTCTTACTTGGCTCACTATATCTGGCTGGTCCCAGACCATGCTTTATATCCCAAGAAGTTATCTGCCAACAAGGGTCTACACAGTGTGACTCTTTGAACAAATCTTGCTATCTGTCCTGATCAGTCCAGGTGCCACCTCCTATAAAAAGCTTTTATAGATGTCCCCTCTTGTTTGTGCTTCCCTGGCTTAAATTTTCTGACATTGACATTGACATTGTGCTGTTTGCATCAAGCCCTGTAACATTGCAGGCCCTCCTAAATAAGATATATAGTCCCTCAAGATTTCAATTTAATGAACCATGTTGGTATAATCTAGTAAATTTTAAACTATATGTTGAAGCCTCTCCCACCCACTCACCCAAAAGAATGTAAATTTCTTGAAGGCAAGGACTGCTCCCACACCTAGAGTATGATGGTACCTTATTTCTCTTCCAACAAAGCATTTCCCATACATATGTCACAGTCCTACAAAGTCCCTTGAAATATCTAATCTAGATAATTTGAATGATTCATTGTTTATTTCACTCAAAGAATCATTCTTTGAATGATTATTTATCTTTATAAAGTTTGTTTAAAGCACTATGCTTTAAAAAAGTAAATGGCAGGTGGGGGCAGTCTTTCCCACATCATACAAAGGTACCTCCCCGAATGACTTGCATACAGTAGGCTAAATTTAGGGCACTGACTCCTTCAGGTGTAACACCACTAAGAGAGGAATGGGGGAGGGGCATCTCAGACTTTAACTGTCAGAAAAGAGGTGAACTAGCCAAGCCTAGGTTCTATTATCATGAATAATACCCTTTCCTTCTTAATTTAAACCACAGAAGCAAGTTGTCTCTGAGATACATAGAGAGAAACAGACACTCAAAGTCCTGGCCTAGGATCTCTGAGGTCCTAGAAAACACAAAATAAAAACATAGTTTCCAAGACTCATTTATGGCAAAAGTTTCAATAGACTCAATATTGAGATCACATGAGGGCTTAGGCTGGGGGATCTTAACCTGGGTCCATGAATGTATATGAGGGGGAGAGGACGGTGTTTGTTAACATCGATGGGAAAAAATTACATCATTACTTTTACCAACCTTTTGTTTTCTTTGCACCCCTATATATTTTTTGTCATGCATTTGAAAGCATTATTCTATGAAGGAGCTATATGTATATATGGGCTTCAACAAATTGCTGAAAGGGTTCATGACACACAAAAAAAGTTAAGAACCTCTAGCCTAGAACATAAAAGCTTCCTGACATCACGGAAATCCCAGGTTTGTGTGGTCCTGCAAATCTTCTGTTCAAATAGTCCAATAAATCTTTCAATAATAACAGCCATTTTAGGAATCATGAAGGCGGTACAGTGCTGGGTCTGAAGTCAGGAAGACTCATCTTTCTGAGTTCAAATCTGGCCTCAGACACTTCTGAGCTGTGTGACCCTGGGCAAGTCACTTAACTCCATTTGCCTCGGTTTTTTCATCTGTAAAATGAACTGGAGAAGGAAATGGTTAACCACTCCAGTATCTTTGCCAAGAATATCCCAAATGGGGTCATGAAGAGTCAGACATGACTGAAACAACTGAACAATGACAGCAACAGGAATCACCAAAATAAAGGTGTTGCCTGTCCTTGGTCTTTATTAACCTCCGAGGGTCAGTAAAAAGAGGGAGGAAAGTGTTTATTAATGAATAACTCAACCCATCTTAGTTACATATTGGCAGTTGCTTCTCTTTTCCTTATCATTGTTTCAATGATCGCTCTTAGAGTTCTGACAAATTGTATAAAGTTTCCAAAGCAAGAATAAGGAATTTATACTTTATTTAACACTGAGGAACCGTTGGAGGTTTTTGAGTAAGAAAGTAACATGGTCAGATCTGTGCATTAGGAAGATGATTCTGGCAGCTATATGAAGGATTACATGAAGACAGAAGACCAGAATCACAGAACCATGACATTTCAGAGTTGTAAGAAATCTCAGAGGCTATCTAGTCCAAATCATACTTGTACAAGGACCTCTTCTGCAGTATATCTAACATAACCATTCCCTCTTTCCCTTGAAGACTTCCAGTGAAGTAGATCTAGTGCCTCCCAAGGGAGCCCATTTTACTTTGGAATAGCTCTAAAAGAAAGTATTTCCTTACCTTCAGCCTAAATCTGCCTCCCCGCTACTCTCCTTTCCTAATTCTGTGCCTAATTCTGACCTTCAGTGTCCAGGAGAGCAAGTCTAATGCCTTTTCCAATATAAACATCCCTCATGCCTTCAACTAATCCTCACATGGCCTGTCTCAAGACACTTTACCATCCCTATTGTATTCCTCTGGATACTGTCCAGAGTGTTTGCTTCCTAAACGTGTGGCACTCGTAATGGGACACAATATGCTTGATGTGGTCTTAGTAGGTGGGATACAGTAAAGCCATTATCCTAGTCCTGGGTACTTATGCCTTTCTAATTTTTTAAAAAAATATTTATTTTGAGTTCCAAATTCTCTCCCCCACCTCCACACCTTCACCACCAATTGAGAAGACAAGAAATATGACAACCCTATACATATGAAATCATGAAGAATATACTTTCTGCATTAACCATGTTTCAGGGGAAAAAGAAGAACAATAAAAAATATACTTTGATCTGTAATCTGAGTCCCTCAGTTGTCTATCTACGGGTGGGTAGCATTTTTCATCATGAATCCTTTGGATTTTTGGTGGATCATTGTGTTGAGCAGAGTTACATAGTCTTTCACCTTTGATTATCTCTACAATGTTGCTGTTAACTGTGTACATTGCTCTCCTGATTCTGCTCACTTCACTTTGCCTCAGTTCATACTACTTGTGAACTTCTTAATATATCTTATGATAACATCAGTTCCTTTGGCTGCTCTGTATCATGCTGTTGACTCATTTCGATCTTGTAGTCCACAAACATTGCCCTCTAAAGTCTTTTTCAGGAAACTCCTATCATAGCTAGCCACATCTTCCCCATCCTGTACCTGAGAAATTGATTTATTGTATCCAAGCACCTAGTGAAGAGCCTATTGTAGTCCAGGTAAGAGATTATAAAGGTTTGAACTAGAGTATTAGAGTGGGAATGAAAAAGAAGGAATAGGTGAGAGATTTCGTAAAGGTAAGATGTAGAGGAGAAATGGAAAAATCATAGGTGATGCTTAGGCTTCAAGCCTCAGTGACTTGTGAAATGACAGTGCTGTCAGCAAAGGCAGAGATGAAGACTTGAGCTGATGGCAGTATTTGGATATTTCCAAACTGCAATGTTGATGGGATCCCAGGTCATTTAGAGTTAAATTCAAAAGCATGGATTAATGTACAATTAGCTTTCATTTTGCAAAGAAATACAATCTGTTGTGGTTCCTTACCAAAGCCTCAAGATTGGAGCTAGTAAAGTCTAGAAATATGTGGTGTCCTCACAATACCATATTACAGTAAATGGACCCTGTTCTAAATGGGTCACCTTGTATCAGGACCACAGCATCAAGGCAGAAGAAATTGGGTAGTCTTAATTTTAAATTTTGCTCAACTAAAGTCTTTTATCCTTGGAATAAAAAGAAACTAAAATTTCCACATTGGATCTCAGAATGATTTAAATGTGGTACTCAGCATTTTGGAAAACTTACGACTGGGGCATTTTTTGAAAACTGGAGAATCTCCAGTGCTTTAAAAATCATTTGCTATTATTCAAGCTCCAAGCCCAAGTACTTTGAATATTAAGAAACTGGTTAAACAAAACACGAAGTACTCCAGGAATTGTAAATCATCCCGAATTTGTCAGCTGCCAAAGTACTTCCATTTAGGAACAAGTCAAACATCTTTCCAGTTATTCAGGTCTAACAGTTTTAACCGAGTTTCTGACTGAAGAAAAGCACACATACACATGCACAACTTTATAAGACCTAAATGACAAAATCTTACACGTTTTTTAAAAGGAGCCATCCCCTAAGTGCTACAAGACGAATCACTAAAATTAATGTCCATAACTATTGGTAAAAAGGTGAAATAGAAGATAATGTTCAGACAAGAGCTGACAGAAAGCAGTCTGGATAATCAAAATACCAGATTTCCATTTGGACCCCTGAATAGTTTCCCATTTTTTTTGAGCTGGTTAAGGCCGTCTTCTGCATTATTTCTCAAACACATTAGGATATTGTTACCATGTGTGTTTTCATTCTTGTTACTGTTTTTATAATTTACCCTAATTGAATGAAAAATGAGCATATGAAGTAAGGCTCAGTTTTTTCTCTTGTTTAACCCCACACATTAAACACAGGATTCCCTCATTCTGATTTCTGTAGCACTTTGTAGGAAGCCTTAGATCCAGCAATCAGTCATTTCATGACCTCTAGACAACTGCCAGCCATCCTTTTGGTGAGGAGGGAGCAAAGCGAGCAGGGAAGCCACCTGTAGGTCAAGAATGTCTTTTATAAGTTTTTTTGCTTTGCTCAAGAGAAACTCAGATATTTGTGTAAGGGTCTCCATGCCCTTTCTCCCTGCCCCTCATTCCCCTATCATTCTCTAAAGGAATCAAAGGAAAATTCAAAGAATAAGCCAAGAGCCATCAGTCCTCCAAGTTTCCCTTGATTGTGTTTTAAAAATTTCCCCCAGACTTTCCACTTTCTTCTGTAAATACCACTTTAGTATGGTGGGAATATATTTATATGATCTTGCTGCAATGACTGGTTTTACAAATAGTTACTCACTTACAGCAAAGTCATGTTAAGTTTGAATTTTTTTTCTTCTCCCGGAGAGCAGTAAAAGACATTGAACACATTTATTTTACAATCTAGGTAGCTACTGTACAGTGAATGGTAGGTTAAGAAATTTGGGGGTAAATATGCTTATGTGTAAGGCTGTTAGTTACCATTAAGGCCTTTAGTTTTAAAATCTGAAATTACTTTAAAGACACTAATTGATAGGAGCCATTTTATTCCTATATTTAATCCTATGCATTTTTCCCCAAGGGAATTCATAGGGACATAGTTCTTAGAGCTAGAAGGCACCTCAGAGGCCTTTTATTCTGACCTTCTAATTTTATACATGAAGAAAATGAAGCATAGGATGGTTAAGCTGAATTCAAATAAACTCTTATTAGAATTTGAGCTCCTTAAAGACAATTCCTTCAATGAAAGCAGGAAGAACAGAATGTCTTGCCCAGGATTTGAAACAATGGGAGAGAAATAAAGTCTTGCATCTCATTTTTTTCTGTTTCATTTTCTAACAACTATGTTTAGAATTTGCAGCAAAGTCATGTTTTCATTTTCCCTCTACTCATCCCTGAGTTTATTTTGACTTTATCATGCCTAGATATCTGCACAATTTTAATTTTGTTTAAAGCATAGTTGAACTTTTCTTGATTTTTTTTGGAGGTAATTTCCCCCCAGTGATATCTGTTGCTGAAGTGATGATTACCGTAAGAGGGATTGTCCGAGGTTTTCCAGAACTGGGGTCATTGGTGACATTTCCATAAATCACAGACAATCTTAATATAGACAGTCTTACAGAGAAGCCTCATTGTAATAAGTATAATATACATAGGTTAAAATGTCCTCATCATATTTATCTTTCACTATGTAGCTTACTAAAACCAAAGTTCTGTCATCAACAATTATTAATCATCTATTTGCCTGGCAAAGAATTTTAATAAAGCATAAAGTACAAAGAATGAACTTGAGAAAGAGAGACAAAAATGTAATGCAAATTTATAAAAGGGGTTGGGGGATCGCTATTGCCCTGCCACATCTGTTCACCACATGTTCATAAATTGCATCAATATTTTGAACGTTTCTCCTCTCACCTACATGTCATTCAGATTTTATAGTTTACAATACCCCGCCTCTAAAACACTCATTAATATAGGTTAGGCTTCGAATTGACATCTGATCAAGTTTTGAGACAAGTGCAAAATATACTGCAAAATGGTACACATCGATTAGTGGCTGCCGTTCAAGGACAATCCAATTCAATTTTTTTGTTTGGTTTTCACCGCTCACACCTCTTAGTCATCCAAATGAAGGATCACTGTCATGGCCCTCAAATTGCCACACAAAAGGGAAAACTTCGTTTTGGACCCTGAAACCATCGAAGAGAATCGCTAAAAGGAAGCGGGCAGATCAGGAGAGAACTTTTTTCCATATCATTTCTCAGGAATGCCATGTAAAACACCCACATATAATAATTAATACTACTAGTACTAATAATGATAGCTAGCATTTATATAGTGCTTTAAGGATTGCAAAGCAATTTACATGTTATCTCATTTAATCCTAATTACAACCCTGCGAGATAAGTGTGCATTCTGATTTGTCATCTAAAATAGTTGAGAATCTATATGCGGTGTAACAATGAATACAGTATACACACACACGTACATACATCTCTCTCTCAGTATGACAGAAGTATAGTCCTTACAAATGAGGAGTTTATAATTTAGGACAACAGTGACACTAAAAATCACCCAGACCACACTAATCTTCTACATATGCAACCAAGAACTCTAGTATGAACTGTTCATTAGAGGTTTTCAGGCAAAGGCCAGATGGGCACTTAACAAGGATGTTGCATAAGGGATCTCTGATTTGAGTAAGGGTTGGGCCAGCTAGATGGCCTCTGAAGCTTCTTTCAACTCTAATTCTTTCACTCATTTTATTAAATGGGCTGTGTGTGCATGAAGAGGGTCCATGGGAATCAAGCAAGTTAACACATACATAAAACAACAAGCTGACTAGATTTTCACTTTTACATTTGTTGTTATATTGATAAAGCCATAGACAAAAGTGCAAATATTCAACAAAAACAAGGCATTAAACGTTGTTTTGACTTATACATGAAGGTATTTGTTGCATAGTATATGTTTAGGCAGAAGTACTAAAAGATTCAAGGAGGAGGGTCATACTTTTTTTTAACTTAGTTTTGTTTGGATGGGGAGAAAAAGGTGAGTGAGAGATTTTTTCCTCTTAAGGGAACTCAGAGGGTCATATTTCTAGAGCTGGAAGATTCCTCAGAGGCCTTCTAAACAAACCCTCTTAATTTACAGATGAGGAAACAGAAGTCCAAGGAGGTTAAGTTGAATTAAAATGTTCGACCATTAGAATGTGCTTGTTGGGGTCAAGGGCTATGTTTTTGTCTTTCTTTGTATCCCAGAGCTTAGCACAGTGCTGGGTAAGTAGTAGGTGTTTAATAAATGCATGTTGATTGACTCCCAGTATAGCCAGTGAAACAGGATTATGCTTCTTCATTGGTATAAATCTTCAATGTGACCATTGACTGGAGCAGCCAATTGATAATTCTGAACTTGGAAAAGTGGTCTAAAGAGAGAAACAGTAAGTCTAAGATTACAAAACATATATTTGGGGAAAATATAGATCATAAATTTTATCATAAAGAGTTACCTCTTATGAGGGCTGATGGAAATGCAAAGGAAAAGGGAAAAAAATTCCTAGAGAATGTATTGAAACAATTTCTTAAGCTCTCACTCCTTTCACTCACTCACATCTTTCCTACCTCTTTCTGCCTCAACTTAAACGTAAGCCTTTTTTTGGTTTGTTTTTGACTATTAAAGTTATGGCAATTCAGCTGTGAGCTAAGATTTTAAAAACTTTATAATCTCTTTTCAAAAAACTAGAAATTGAAATCTTCATGAAGAGGAATTTCCAGTCAGCAGATGCTTTTACTCTTAACCATGGAGAAAGGCAGTCAATTCTTTCCCCCTCTTCTTTTCTTTCTCCTATTCCCTTCCCGAACCCCAGACCAAATAGAGGGACCAAAACACAGGAGCCAAAAATAAGATTTATCAAGGAACATACTTCCAACTTCTGGAGTTAAAAGACTTGAGAATGTTCCAGGAATAGATCCTTCTGACATGAACATCAAATATTACAGTCTTGAAGGTCTTTGACATATAAGGTCACAGAACCTTACTATTCAGCCATAAAGCCAATCTCTTTGTTCTTCATTTAAGAAATAGGTGTCTCTATGGCAGCTGTCAATATGAGGAATTTCTGTGGACTCCAGGTGTCTTCTGCTACCAACTACACCTGTGAAAGGAAGGTGATAGAAAGAGTATTTTAGTGGAAATTTATCATCTCTTAAGACACCCATGCTTCTTATTGCTTCCCTATCATCTTAGGTTTCCTAATCCTATATCTACATAGCTATCATGATCTGTGGCCTACAACAGCCACCCTCTCAATATTTAGAACTGCCAACCTTAGTACCAAGTAAACTAGGGGTAGCTTTGTTTTAAAGAGAGAAAATCTATTCCCCACTATCTGCATGGGCCTCTTTTAGTTCCAGATGGTTTCATTTCTGAAATAAGCTGCTGATTTCCCCAGGAAACTTTGCCAGAAAAATGTTTTGGACACCTCTCTACACGTTTCTTGAAGTAGCCTCTAGATATTGAGGAAATGTATCCAAAGGTAACACTGGGGAGATAATGCCCTTGCAAACCATAAATAAATTGACCCCAACTGAGCACCCATAAGGAGTCTGTCAGTCTGCTGGGACACTTTATACAGCTGAACTCAGCAAGTCAGATAGCAGTGAAATTGAAGGTGTGGGGCCTATTGACAGAGAGTCTCACACTCCCCTAGAGAAAGAAGCAGATAGTGTAAGGAAACAAAATGCTCCAGCAGACCTGATTGCTGATGTCATAATTTTAATGCTCTCTGATTGGTCAATATCCTCTCACCAAACTATATGGTTTTAGAAAACAAGATCATAGCTTTAGACCTGGGAATTAACCACTGATCATCAAGTACAATCTGTTCGTTTTACATAGACTTAGAGATGTTTAAATGACATGTCAATGGCTGCACAGATAATATGTGTCTGATAATTCGAACCAAAGTAATAATTGAAACCAAAATCTTCCTGATGCTAAGGTCAACACTCTACATACTAATGACACTATTTTGCCTCTGGCTGTCATGTTCTGTGAGAGACAAAGAGGAGTTCCATCCTCCACAGCCATCTAGGATTCTACAGCCAGGAAGCTGTAGGAAGCAACCTCTGTCACTATCACCATCAACAAAAAAAACTCAGGAGTCCCTATTCACTGATGTAAAAAGTCCAGACACAAATGTGGCCAGATGCCAGGGCTTCACAGCCAAAGCAAGTTTTGGGTGGTTGCACTGGGGTTGAGCAGATGAAGTATAATGTATGCAAAATAGCTTATGAGTTCTGAAAAAAAATCTCAAATTATTTCATGGGATCTTATTGTGTGTGTATGTGTGTATCCTTTAGGACCTTCCTGAAAAATATCACTTATTACAATTCTAGTTTCTCCAACTGAGAAAATTCTCATTAAAAATTTCACTCTTACCAATCTCCTTTCTTGCCTGCCTCTTCTCTATACAAGTATAATGTTCATTCAAGACAGTATTTCTTTATTAAGACCATATCTTGTACAAGACACTGTAATAGGTGCTGGGAATAGAAAAACTAGAATAACCACAAGGAGTTTTTATTCTGTGGAGAAGAAAGAGTATGTGGACTGATAAAATGTGTAAATAGATAAGTAAGTAGATAGTCATTTGAAAAGGGAGAGAGTTTAATGTGGCTTAAAGGAATGAGTTGAGCAATGAAGAGTAGAGGAGTAGGAATAGTGATTGTGGGTGGGGAAGTTCTGACATAAATGCCTATTTCTACTTCTGAGAGTGCCTTGAAGAGGTTCCTGAAAAGCATGACCTACACTTAGTGTGACTGCATGGGAGCAAGACAGTAGTCCTGAAACGTGAAGATGCATTTGGTTGTCTTCCATTTCCCCACAGGCTGACCCAACTGAAGGAAATGATAGAAAAGACCTATAGAAAAACAATTAAAGATTATGAGAATAAACCAAAGAAAATGAATTGATTGTGCTTAGATTAAGACTGCTGATGAAATAATGTTATTTTGCCCAAGACAAATATCAGATTATGTTATTTGTCTATTGTTTCTTAAACTATCCCTTTCCCCTTTCAGTGTCTGTTACAAAGTGTTGTTGTATGTTCTATGTTAAACATGTGAGATGACTAGACTATAATCTCCTTGAGGACAGAAGCCTCTGTGTTTTACCATTGTGTCTCTATCATTTATCACAGTTTCATACAAAATAGGTGCTCAATAAATATTTGCTGAATTGAATTTGTTGTTGTTTTGTTGTTGCTCAGTTGTTTCAGTCCTTTATGATTTTTTGTGACCCCGTTTAATGTTTTTTTGGCAACGATATTGGAGATATTGGAGTGGCTTGCCATTTTCTTCTCCAGCTGATTTTACAGGTAAGGAAACTGAGGCAAACAGGGTTAAGTGACTTGCCCAGGTTCACACAACTAGAAGCCAGATTTGAACTCAGGAAAATGAGTCTTTCTGACTCCAGGCCTGGCACTCTGTCCATTCTAGCCACCTAGTTGCCCCCAGAATTGAATTAGCATCTGCTAAAATAATTCTTTACTTAGCTGCTGCTGGTGCCTCTGAGTTAACCAAAGTTGGGAAATGGTTGGCTGTAATCAAGATATTCTATCCCTGATAGAGGTTTTTCCCTGCAGACAAATGGAAACACTCTTCTTAGAAGGGCTTTAGCTTAGTATAAGCACTATTAAGGAAAACTAGCCTGTAGGATTGATAGTTTTATAATATATCTTTAGTTAAAAAGGAAGATTGGGGGTAGGACTGATGCTACCTTCAAACATTTGAAAGACTATTGTGGGATGCATATAGCTTGAACCAGAAGCAAATGTTGTACAGATTCCTCTACAGATCATCTGTCTTTTACTGTTGGGAAAAGATACTCTACACTTTTATAAATATGTAACATTTTGGTATTCTTTATAATGTTTAAGTCATGGTCATTATATAATGCAAACTAAAAAAGACTACCATAGATAAAAGGAATTAGACTTATTCTAAGTCCAGAGGGGAGAACTAGTAGTCACAATGAGTTGTAGTCACAGAGACAGATTTTGACTCACCTTAAGGAAGAACTTAATAATGCTTCCTGAAAAATGGAATGGCCTCCATTG
This sequence comes from Trichosurus vulpecula, assembly GCF_011100635.1. Taxonomy (NCBI): domain Eukaryota; kingdom Metazoa; phylum Chordata; class Mammalia; order Diprotodontia; family Phalangeridae; genus Trichosurus; species Trichosurus vulpecula. The sequence goes on along the minus strand of NC_050573.1, from coordinate 135,961,663 downwards.
TAAGGTAATGAGTTCCCTGCCACTGGAGCTATTCAAGCAGAGGGAGGGAGGAAAGGAAGGAAGGAAGGAAGAAAGAAAGAAAGAAAGGAAGGAAGGAAGGAAGGAAGGAAGAAAGAAAGAAAGGAAGGAAGGAAGGAAGAAAGAAAGAAAGGAAGGAAGGAAGGAAAGGAAAGGAAAGGAAGAAAGAAAGAAAGAAAGAAAGAAAGAAAGAAAGAAAGAAAGAAAGAAAGAGAGAGAGAGAGAGAAAGAGATAAAGAAAGAAAGGAAGAAAGGAAGGAAGGAAGGAAGGAAAGAAGGAAGAGAAAAGAAAGAAGAAAGAAAGATAGGATGCTTCAGTCTGTATTCAGACAACATCAGTTCTTTCTCTGGAGACACATAGTATTTTTCATAATGAGTCCTTTGGGATTGTCTTGGATCATTGTATTACTGAGAATAGCTAAGTCATTCACAGTTCTTCATTGTACAATATTGCTGTTACTTCGTACAACGTTCTCCTTGTCTGCTCATTTCACTGTGTATTAGTTCATGTAATCTTTCCAGGTTTTTCTAAAATCATCCTACTCACTATTTCTTATAGCACAATAATATTCCATGATGACCATATACCACTACTTGTTCAGCCATTCCCCAATTGATGGACATCCCCTCAACTTCCAATTCTTAGCCACAACAAAAACAGCTGCTATAAAACTATACCAAAATAAGGTCAAAATGGGTACATGATTTAGACATAAAGGGTGATACTATAAGCAAATTAAGAGAGCAAGGGATAGTTTATCTGTCAGATCTATGGAGAGGGGAAGAATTTATGACCAAACAAGAGATAGAGAATATTATGAAATGTAAAATGGATAATTTTGATTACATTAAATTAAAAAGTCTTTGCACAAACAAAGCCAATGCAACCAAGATTAGAAGGGAAACAGAAAGCTGAGAATCAATTTTTATTGCCAGTGTCTCTGATAAAGGCCTCATTTTTAAAATATATAGAGAACTGAGTCAGATTTATAAGAATACAAGTCATTTCCCAATTGATAAATGGTCAAAGTATATGAACAGGCAGTTTTCAGATGAAGAAATTAAAGCTATCTGTATATGATGTATATATATGTATATATATGAGATACAATGTTCTAAATCACTATTGATTAGACAAATGAAAATTAAAACAACTCTGAGGTGTCACCTTACACCAATCACATTGGCTAATATTACAGAAGAAGAAGATGATAAATGTTGGAGAAGATGTGGGAAAATTGGAATACTAATGCATTATTGGTGGAGTTGTGAACTGACCCAACCATTCTGGAGAACAATTGGGAACTGTGCTCAAAGGGCTATAAAACTGTGCATACCCTTTGATCCAGCAATAGCTCCACTAGGTCTGTCTGTATCCTGAAGGGACCAGAAAAAAAGGGAAAAGAACCCATGCGTATGAAAATATTTTTATATAGCAGCTCTTTTTGTGGTGGCAAAGCATTGGAAATTGAGGTGATGCCCATCATTTGGGGAATGGCTGAACAAGCTGTGGTATGTGAAAGTAATGGAATACTATTGTTCTATAAGAAATAATCAGCAGGCAGATTTCAAAAAAACCTGGAAAGACTTACATGAACTAATGCTGAGTTAAATGAGCAGAACCAGGAGAACACTGTACACAGTAACAGCAACATTGTGTGATGACCAGCTTTGACAGACCTAACTCTTCTCAGCAATACAATGATCTAAGGCAATTCTAAAAGGCTCATGATGGAAAATGCTATCCACATCCAGAGAAAGAACTATGGAGTCTGAATGCAGATCCGCATACTATTTGTACTCTCTCTCTCTCTCTCTCTCTCTCTCTCTCTCTCTAATCTTTCTTACAGTTTTTCCCTTTTGTTCAAATTCTTCTTTCATAACATGACTTATGTGGAAATATGTTTTTAAAAAGGCCTGCTATAAATATTTTTGTACAAATAAGTTCTTTTCCCTTTTAAAAAATTTCTTTGGGATACATACCTAGCAGTGGTATTGTTGGGTCAAAGAATATGCCCTGTTTTACAGCCTTTTGGTCATAGTTCCAAATTGCTCTCCAGCATGGTTGGATCAGTTCACAACTTTACCAACAGTGCATTAGTGTCTCCATTTTCCTACATCCCCTCCAATATTTATCATTTTCCTTTTCTGTAATATTAGCCAATGTGATAGGTGTGAGGTGGTACCTTAGAATTGTTTTAATTTGTATTTCTCTAATCAATAGTGATTTAGAACATTTTTTCATATAACTATAGACAGCTTTAATTTCATTATCTGAAAACTGCTTGTTCATATCCTTTGACCATTTATCAATTGAGGAACATGATAGTCATGTTTTAAATATTTAAAGGGTTTTCATTTGAAAGACGGATTAGATTTCTTCAATTCTTCCCCAGAAAGCAAAATGAGGAACAATAGATAGAAACTACAGAGAAGCAAATGGAGGCCAGATGCCAGGAAAAATTTCCTGATAATCAGAGCTATTCAAACATGGATTTGGCTGCTTTGTGAATTAGTAGATTCTCCTTCAATGAAGGTATTCAAGTGAGACTGGATGAGTATTTGGGGGTCATGTTATAGTAAGGATACATTATAGCATGGATTACTTTCAAGGACCAATTGGACTACATTTTAGAACATTATATTTCTTTAATATGAAGAACTTGAATGCATTTCCAATTTTGGACCATTGGAGGTTTGATTATTGAATCATTTACATATTGCAGAATAATAGCTTTCTGAAACTATGCGTCAATATCACATACTATTCAACCAAGCATTAGATTTGACCAGCTTAAGTCTAGGACTGATAATGGGTAGTGCCAAAATTACTAAAGAGAGCACAAGTCATTCAATATTTAGCCAGGCAATCATACTCTATTTCCAGGCACAGTCAGCTAAATGGTTATAGAATTAGGTGGCCAGTGTTTCACAAAGTTGTTAGGCCATCAGAAATGGATGTTCACCAATGAGTCAATATCATATTACTAGATATCAGTGTTCTATAGTCCAATGAATTTAATGCAGGAGAGATGGAAGGAAGGTTCCAGCATAGGGTGCCAGCACTTTCTCTGTTGCTTTCGCCTGGCTCTAGGAAGCGGTTGCTTCTTCTTTGACATCAGGAACATGCATTAATGACAGGAGAATGGAAAGATTGAAGATAAACTTAAAAGTGGTAGAGAACAAAGGTTAATAGATGCCACTTTATCAAATAGGCTACACTTGTGTAAATAAGTCTTCATCCAAATTATGGAGTGCATTATCTTCTTTCTGTGTGCTATTTATATTTTATCCATAATTGGAATCCTTAGAGCAAAGGACATAATTTTATTATATATTGGTATAGAATCTGAACTGAGGGGCAGGAGAAGCTCAAAATATTCTTTGATGATGAGGCAGCTCAATAGCTTATTTAGCCACACTTCTAGAAAAAAAATCCAGCAATAATGCTTTAGGATTTTTCACTCTTTATTAAAATGCAATAATTTCTAAGATTGTTAGTGTAGTAGTCATTCTTTGCAGCTTGGTTTTTAGACTGGTGACCTTAAGAGAAGCAATCACAGGTTTAATGATAAACAGCCAAAAGTAATATGAGACACATTTAGTAGAACGTCATAAAATAGATGACACATTTGGCAGAACTGTAGTTGATAGATATTAATGTTAAGATATTAATCAGCATGGAACAGATTAAAATCAGGAGACTGTCTTGTGTGAGAAGAAATTAGAACATGGTATTTGAACTCCAAGTACCTTGGGGTAAGGAAGTAAAGAAAAGAAGGGGGTATGTGGAGAGTAGTATCCAATAAATACTTGTTGACTGATTTTTGAAATATGTAAGAAATTTTTAGTTGGATGATTTATCCTTGGCCTCAGACTTCTTGATAGTTTGGAAATGTCAAAACCTCATCAAGTACCCAATAAAAGTTGGAATTCATTTTTCCAAGAATGAAAAGTGGTATTTTGGCATCCACTCTAATATTCAGGGTTATTCTCCAGAGAAAGAACTGGAACAGGAGAAAATCTTCAAATAAAGACCAAGGTGAATACTCTTTATCTGCCAAGTGAAAAAGAAGACAATCCCTGTTGAACAACTATATTCATCCTCCTCATCACTACATAGCTTCTTACTGGCTCCAGAGAATGTAATCAACCCATAAATCAGCAAATTATTTTTAAATGGGTTTTTATTGATATCTTTTGTTTTAACATTGCCTAGATTTGCAACAGTATCACTCCCAAGAGAGCTGTCCTTTATAACAAAGAATTTTTTTTAAGAAAGAAAAAAGAGGAGAGGAAAAAAAATCAGCAGAGCCTTTCAATAAATTGAAAAAAATCTGACAATATGTGCAATTGTCCACACCTGTGGACCCCACATCTGTGCAAAGGAGTGGGGAGAACTATTTTCTCATACCTTTTCTTTGGGATCAAACTCAACAAGCACTTACTAAGCACCTTCTATGTGACTGCCAGCGTCAGGCGCTAGGGATACAAAGATGAAAATAAATGAATCAGTCCCAGCCCTTGAGGAGCTTACAATGTAGTATGGGGAGATATGTATATCTATGTATATAGATAAGTATATTCTGTGTATACTTAGAAACATATAGATGGATGGATGGATAGATAGAGAGATAGATAGATATACATTTATATATAGGTACAAGATAAATTTTTTGGAGGTGGGAGGCCAAGATAATAGAAGCTACAGGATCAGAAAAGGCTGCATGTAGAAGGTCACACTGGTCCTGAGCTTTGAATTTAGCCAGGGATTCTGGGAGAGAGAGAGAGAGAGGGAGAGAGAGAGAGAGAGAGAGAGAGAGAGAGAGAGAGAGAGAGAGAGAGAGAGAGAGAGAGCTAAAAAAGAAGTGAATTCCAGAATTGGAGAATAGCTAGTGCTAAGACACAGAGACAGAAGACAGAGTGCCACATGTAAGAAGAAGGCCAGTGTGACTTGACTGATGTCATGTGTAAAAAGCCTAGAAAGATTGGTTGGGGCAGGATTATGTTGGGTTTTAAATGCGAAAGGAATTGGTATTTAATCCTAGAGGCAATAGGGAGCTCCTGGAATTTAACGAGTAGGAGAATGAGGATGGCATGTAAACTTCTTCAGGGGAGAGACTGTTTAATTTTTGTCTTTATAGACCCAACACTTTTCATATAGCAGGCACTAAGTAAATGTTTAGGAATTGAATTGAATTGCTCTCATATAAGTGAGTTTGTATTTTTAATGCTCTAGTTCCACTAATTTCTCTTAGCAGTAGTTAAGATACTAAGCTCTTTCCTCCACCTGAATCATGCAATATATATCTGCAGACTCTTAGAGAGACAGTTTCTGCTGCCTTTTAAATCCTTCCAAGGAAGAGCAACAATACAAGGATAACAACCTTGCAAAAAAAGCAATTAAGAACAATGCCACTTTCTACAGTAGTAAGATTTGAAAAATGTCTTCTGCCTCTGAAAGCTGGGCTAAGAGATGAAACTCAGGCTTGGAGGCAGTTTTAGGTCTTTATGATTATAGACAATATGACATTTTCATCATAGTACTGACTTATTTCAGGGCCCAGTGGAAAGTTCAGCTTTGTCATACATAACCTTCCCATATTCCTCACATGTTCTCCATGAAAAAATACTTCTCAATAATCACAAGCAGTATTAGTTACCAGTTCGAGCTTGTACATTCTCTCATAGACTCCTTTCCTCCTGTTTAACATGTTAAGTACATTACAATTGATTTGAAATGGTCTCCTCTTAGTTATTAAATAAGATGGTTTCTAAATATTGAGACATGAACAGCAATATAATATGATTAATTCCACTCTTGCACCCAGCTCTATGCATGCTCTTTGAATATAAAACTATTTACTACAAGGGGAAAATAATTTGTCAGCCAGAAATAGCCTATACCAATTCTATGTGACTGATGGGTGAGAGGAAACATTATGTTCATTTCATTAAGGATATAATTATTCCCTTTTTAAAAAAAAAGTCAAAGCTTAGTTTTATGTAGCTATTGAATGTACAAAGCTACTTAGGATTCTTAGTGACTTCACAAAACTATGATAATTTGGACTCTTTAAGGTAAAAAGACAATATAAATAAAATAAACAACTTAAAAAAAACACACACCAATATTGTTTCTTAAAGAAATATATAGCAGAGTAAACCACACCCTGATCCATACTAAAATGGAGAAGACAAATGTTAGTTAGTGAAATTATCTAAAAAAGTTTAAAATTTACAAATTTAAAATCATGTTTTGTTTTTAGTGAAATACAATCTTATTTTTCTAGTACTCAAAGTAGCTGGAACTCAGCTAACAAAGTCTTACCTCTTAGAATTCTATTTTAGTAGGCTTATTATATGCCAGGCACTATATTGGGAACTGGAGATACAAATTAAAATTGTAACAGTCCCTGCCCTTAAGGAGCTTATATTCTAAAGGGGGGGGGTACAACATGATCACAGATAAGGAAACACAGGATCTATTCTAAATAAATATAAAGCAATTGAAGGGTGGGGGAATGGCCATTAAAAACTGAAGAAATCAAGAAAAGCTGCCTGAAGAAAGAAGCATGTGAGCCTTGAAGGGAGCTAAGGGGTTCTAAGAGACAGAAGTGACCATTCTAGGCATATACAAAGGTATGGAATATCCTGTACAGAATACAGCAAATAGGCCAGCATAGCTAGTGCATAGACTTCCTGTAAGGGCAACCACACTAGCATACCCAGGATGGATGCTAGTGCAGGTTCTTAGATCTGCTTTACTAAGGAAAGCAACTTAAAAGGGGTAAATGATCTTCTTTAATTACGTAGAAAAAATACAGAGAAATAAAGACCAACAGACAGGGCTCTAATGTCTGAATCAAAGCTTTGCGTCCACCATTGAATTGAGAGAGCCTTTACCTCTGAGGAGTCAGGGAACTCTAAAACACATGGCCACTCAGAGTCTCGACCAGGGAATCACAAAATCTTTCTCATAAGCAAGCCCCCGAAGTAAAAGCTTACCTCTCACAATATATACTCTTTCAGCTAACAGGATCAGTGAAATTCATTAACTAATTAGAAATTAACAAAAGGTGTGTAAGCCTTCCTACAAGCAAACAAGCTTCCCTTAATGGACTCTACATGAGGCCTATTGATTGGGCAGGGAAGATCTTATTCTCCATTAACCTTACACTTCCTAAGAGGGAGTAATGTGTAATCATCCTGGAAAGATACGTTGGAGCCAAATTCTGAAGTGCCTTCAATGCCAAACAAAGGAGTTTGCATTTTCTTCTAGAGGCAATAAGGAATTACTGAAGTGTCTTGAGAAGAGTGACATGGCCAGATGCATACTTTAGAAGTATCAATTTGATATCCGTGTGGAAGATGGATGAGAGGAGGTTGGTTAAAGAGATGAGAGAAGGGAAAGATTGGTTAAAGTGAGACCAAATAAGGAGGCTAATATAAAAGCCTGGGTGAACAATGATTAAGGTCTGAACTAGGATAGCTCTTATGTAATTGAAGAAAAGGGGACAGATGCAAGAGATATTGAGCAGGAAACTAAATGAAGATAGCAGATGAGTAAGAGTGAGGTTAAGTGACTTACCCATGATCACCTAGCTAATATAGTGTGGTTGGGATTTGGATCCATTTTTCCTGTTGGCAAGTCCAGCCCTCTCACTATACTATACCTTTTGTTATGCACATATGCGTGTGGAACAAATATATGGTATACAATGTGGGAAATTAATTAAAACTTTGCTGGCCATAAAGATAGGCATATGGCTACTGTACTCCTACATACCATGGAACCAATAGAAACTAGCTGAATTATTAATATTTTACTCCTTTTTTGTGAATACATGTAAAATATTGGCCACTACTTTAAGTAATCTATCCAAAAGTGGAATGACTTCTCATGAGAGGTGGTGGATTCTTCCTTCTTGGAGGTTTTCAAGGGGAGGCTGGACAGCTATTTACTGGGTATGTTATAGATGGGATTACTTTGTGTATGAGTTTGACTAGATGGCTGCTGAGGTCACTTCCAATTCTCAAACTCTGTGATTCTATGATTAATACTTGCAGGGCCTGTGAGTAGATCTGTTGTCAATGTAATATTTTTGAAACTATCTCTCAAATTTGCCTCTTTATTTCTTTACCAATCCACGTACAACTTTGATGACACATACATCTGGGCAGGGTTGAGCCTCATCTCCCTTCCTTACATCTGCCTCTTGGAAACCCAGTTCCTTTCATAGGCTTAAGCCATTAAATTGTCAGAGTAGAAGTCTATGTAATGACATAAGAGAAAATTGACTTTATTTTAACTGCAATTTTTTGGATTTCATGATTGACACCATAACTGGAGGATGTGGTGACTTCATGATTGGGTAGCTTCCAACTTGTGTCACCACCTGGGCATCAGATATAAATTCTACCTCTGTGTGAATGTATGACTTGACTCGAGGCAAGTCGATCAGTCTTGATGATACTTTGTGTGAACCCTTTACAGAGGTTTCCATGGAATTTATTATTATAGTTGTAAAATATCTTCACTGCATGTTCAATATTTTGGTTTATACTACCGTACCTTAAATAGTAATGTTGTAGAGCCATTTGACAAAGAGGACTTCACACGTCTACATGGATATTTGTAGTGGTCACATCCAAATTCCAAATGAGATGTTAGAAATGGACCGATTTTCCAAATGCATAGAATATTCAAGCTGAAAGGAACCTTAGAAGTCATGTAGACCAATGCCCTTATTTTATAGATTGAGAAACTGAGGCTGAAAGGAGTCAAAGGACTTTCCTAAAGTCACACAGCTATTAAATAGTGGAACCAGGATTCAAACCTACATCTTGTGGGTCTTAGTTCAGGCTTCTTTCCACTACTTGATGATGCCTACTCCACTTACCTGTAAGGTTGGCTTTGATTATATGCTATTGTGTGTAAGATGTGACCCAACTACTTTGTTTTTTGCTTAGATCAAAAGGCTACAAACTTTCCATGACATACTCTATATTTAGGCTTTATCAGAATATTTATCAGAGGATTTAGATCTGGAAGGGACATTATAGATCCTAATTGCAGAGTGGTACAGTTGAATGAGCCATGGATTTAGAATCCAATAGCTTGAATTGGGATTTTAGCTCTGTTCTTTACCAGTTAGATGGCATATATCAGGTTATAGCCTCTCTGAACCTCAGGTTTTTCATCTGTAAAATATAGAGAATCAATTTCATGAGCTCTGGGGTCCCTTCCAATGCTAAGTCTATGATCCTATTGTAAAGACCTATATTAGGAAGGCAGAATTTATGATTTCAAAGAGAATCTCATACATGCCTAAAAGGTCCGGAACCGCAAGATATAAGGAATTCTCTAGGCAGAAGGCAGGAGAACTAAAGCATGTATTTACACTCCACAATAACAAGCCCACAAACCAGCGTCCCCATTTTGATATTTTCATCAAAAGCTTCCAGGCCCAATAAGTCCGCCTTACAAGGGTAATCAGGAGGCCACAGAGAAGCCAGATGGTATAAGGCAAAATCGTATACATGCTTTCCCTCTACGGTAAGAAGATTACCCACTAGCCTCTAGTCAGCTCTGCTACCAGCAGCTCAGCTTCGGCTGTAGGTGTCTCTGGCTCCAACCGGAAAAGGAAAGGAGGATCTTCAAGCTGTCCTCTCCCCTCTTATAGAGTTTTTGACATCATCAAGCGCCGCCTGAACGACCAGGGCCGATTGCTTCTTGACTTGGCCCCTCCCCTTAGCGTAGACCACGTTAACATACCTCCCCTCAGCCAGCCCCACGACTCATCACACAGGAAGCTCTGGTCCTGCCCCGGAAGAGCAAGTGTCCAGGGAAGCTCAACGAGGCAAGCTGAGTCATTCAAAGAAAACAAAGTCCATTCTGGCTACAAGACCCACGGACCTACTGGGCTTCTCTTTCCCTAAGGGGTGCTAGCTCTGAGTTTATACTGTCTAGGTTTATTCTGGGGTAATGTTGGTCCTATAGAGAGGTATTAAATTGTTCTTGCATTCTCTGGCTCATCGCCACCACCACCCCAACCTATAGCCTGAAAGAAAATCTCTTAAAACTTAGCTTGAGCTTGCTTCATATCTAGATCTCCCCGAAATATAATAACTGGGTCCCTTTTAAGGGTACTCGATGTACAGATGAGGCCAGGTATAGGACAGCTATTTATTTTTTTCACCACAAAAGACTCACAAAACTTCATTGACAAATGCTTAAGTTTGTTAATGACAAATACATAAAACAATAACTCATAAGTCCTATTATATTCTCCCAGGAGATTGCACATGAAAGGCTTTGTTGATACTGTTGAATAGTCATTTCATTTTTAACTCATTCAAGGTCCATGTCTACTAGCCAACCATCCTCTTGTCAATGGTCATCTTCTCCTATAAGAAACTAATGAAGTATCTTCTATTGAACAACTAGCATTTGATCTGAGTTTCCAACTTCTTTATCTCAAAAGGTTGCCACCAAGGCAAGAAATATTGTTTAGTCACTGATGTTCAGAGAAAGAAACATAAAACCTCTTGGTAGTCAGAGATTTCAAGTCCATCCTCAGCCTTGCCTAAAAAAGCACATTCTCTTACTACCATGTATGAGTAGCCATGATAATAGCAGAATATGGAAGGAGAGAAATCCCTGTCCCACATCTCTAAGGGAGAGATAGTGGAGTCCCATTTTCAGAAGAGAAGAATAGAGAATATAATTTGTTTCTCCCTTTAAAATCCACTGGTTAAGAGGTTATTCCTACTGAGTAAAATTATCTTCTTCCACATCAAAGGAGCAAATAGAGACCAACCAGAGGCCTTGATTGTATATGGCCAAAATATGTGTCTTGCTAGAAGTGGCCAAAGTACAGTCTCAGTGCCACATAAGAAATACCCTGGACAGATTACATGAGTCACTAAAAGTAGCCAGGGCACAGACCTATTCCTAAGTATATTCCATGAATTGGCCTCTATTAACACTATAATCTACTCTAAACTTCCCCTTTTGCAATCGAAGAAACTGAGATCCAGAAAGTTTAAGTGATTTTGGCTAAGTTCAAACTAGAATAGGGAGAATAGGCAGGAGTCCAACATAGGTCCTTTGATTCCAAATCCATTGATCTTTCTGTTACCTACATGTTCAAATTCTAATATCCTCATTGCTCCAGCCTTTTGTTTTGACCTATTGTACCTTCTAGGCCCCATGGCATCACATATGGCAGCACACATGCCCATCCTTCTCCAAGGGAGACTTTGATTCCTGCCAGGAAAGGAAGCAAGAAATTCGCACCAGAAGCTAGCCACTCTACTCTTCTCAGAGGAAAGGGGGTATAAGGCTAGAATTATATCTATATATCCCTCTAAATATTGTTAGTCTAGGAAAAATAATTTTTGCTAGGTTCAAGCTGTGCTTCCAATTGATATCCCTTTTTGGAGAATGAATGTTCGTGACTCTTTCCCATCAAAAGCCAATTCCACACAGAACACATGTAGCAAATAGCAGATAAACCCATTTAACCTAGCCAATAGCAAACAGAAATCAGAGAAGTTATACAAATGAGAATATGCCAGAAAGTACCTATAGTTAATGAGCTCTCCTGCTGAGAATAAGACATCTCAGTTCACACAAGAAAGTCCCAGATTTCACCCACAGGGAAATTTCCCAAAGTTTCTAATATAGTAAGCTCTTCCCTTTTTCTTCCTTCAGAGACCTGTGTCTAAAGAGAATTTGGAACCATGTGTCTCTTCTTTCAAAACTAGAAACCAAAGGCCACAATTTCTATTCTCCCAACTCCACCCCTCTCACAGGCATGGAAGACTGATCAATGAATCTTCACCAAGGAGAGTATTATGCAAATGAGTTTTGAGCCACAGGATATACACTAATACTTACATACACATGCACATATATGTTCTCTCTGTCTATCTCTGTGTCTCCCTCACAAAAACATATACCACATACATGCGTGCGTGCGCACACACACACACAGAACATTCTCTCTGTATGTCTTTGTATGGTCACTAGCACTTCCATATACTTGTCATCTTTGGGCCAGAAATTGACAAAAGGAGTTGAGAATAACCAGATTGATATTTTGGTGCACTGAGACCATCTTTTCTACACACCAAATGTGCTGTTTCATTGGGAAATAGTGATTTAGAACACAGTGTTCATATGGCCAAGATGTGGGACAGTTAGCTTTGAGCTACACCATGGCCATAGATTCCTCCATTAAACATCATCCAGTCATCTTGCCAGCACAGGTCTATTGTTCTCAAAGGAGATCAGGTGGGAGAGTATGGCTGGATCACTCTGAATCAATTCCCACTACTGGAAGAACAACTAAAAATGCATGCCTTAATAGTGGTGGTTCAAGCAGAATCTTCTTTGCATATGAACTAGAGCACTATAACACTGTTTAGTTATTAACCATGGATCCTTGGCAGCTGCAGTTGGAATTCTAACAAGTTGAAGAAAATGTAAACATCTGGAAAGATTATAAGGAAGGGCAGCTGGAAGGAGAATGTTTATCACATGAAAAGCAGGTGTAAAATGGAGAAATGGAAGAAGTGTAAAAGAGAGCATAACACAGGTAGAAGGGAAGGGTAAAAGGGAGAGGAATAAGCATTCATATAACTTCTACTATATGCCAGGCATTATGCAAAGCATTTTATAAATATTATCTCAGAGAAGAGAGATAAGTGCAAAAATAAAGAAATAAAAATTTTGCAGAGAAAGAAAGTTGATATTTCTTTAGATGAGTGATAGTCACAATACTGACTATCAAATAGTCACTTACAGCAGTTACAGAGATCTTGGGACAATTTGAATTTCATTCATCAGTCCTTAAAGCCTGCTCCCCTGAAGTAAATGATCTTTTTATCTAGTTCATAGATTATAGATTTAGAGTTGGAAAGGATAACTCTGTGTGATCCTTTGAGCTACAACATGAGGGTGTAATGAGCCAGAGAATAGAGGAAGAGCTTAGCACCCCTGTATGTGACCAGGCTCCCTAAGGAGCAGTGGTGGGATTCATCCAGTTCACATTGGTTCAGTAGAACTGATACCTAATTTTATGTTGAGTTCTGCGAACCGGTTGTTAAAATGGCACTTGTAATCAGGGTTCTCTCTAAGCTGGGTGCCTGGGCAGCCACCCAATGTGGAAATCACAAATTTATGTTCCTTACTCCTTTTTAAAGTTCATCTGCACAACAGTGTTTTCTAAGCACCCTGTAATAATGTTCATTCTGTCTATAGGTGAAAAAAATTGATGGAACTATGCTTATAATATTTGTTTATTAATTTCTTAAAACTCATTATATCTTTGATGAAATACTACATTTTAATTCCTTCATTTTTGTTACTTCAGTAAACAAACATATAACATAAAGAGAAAAAGAGCCAAACAAACAGGGGGTGACAAGCTGTCATTTGTTTCCACTTTGTGTTATGCCCAAAATTCCCCCGAGATATTATGAGCGCACTGGTGTTCCCTGAACAGTGAAACCAATAGGAAGCTGGAACACAATGAACCAATAGAAATATATATTTCAAGGGTTATCTTATCGCCCATTTTGGAAGCCATGGAAGTGGAAGAAAAAAAGAGTTAGAACAGGTAGAATGAGTTTTGGTTCTGCATATGTTCCAACACTGGCAGCTGTGGTCATGTGGCTACTTTTGCTCCATAAGGCTACATTTTTGTCAGATATTATTTAATAATTTTTCATTAATATTTTAAAACTTTCTGATAACATAATCTAGTTTTTGTGTACCTCTTTTGTTGTTCTTATTTGAGTATTAAATGCATGAAATATTAAACTACCTTTCCGTATTTTTTTTGTATACTTAAAATGGTCATTAGGGCAGAGAGCTGGTTGTTAATTTATTTGAATCCCACCACTGCTGAGGACTGAACTCAGTTAATATAAATCTGGGACTGTGGCCCTTTAGTGGGAGAGGAGTCCCTGCTCAGTAGGACCATGAGTCATTATATAAAGATAATAGGCTTAGCACTATGACTTCATTGGGTTTAACCTCATTATATATGAGAAAACTGAGTTCCAGAGAGGTTGTAACCTGCCAAATGTCATTCAAGTAGCAAGCAGAAGAGGTTGAGTTCCAATTCATCCCTCACACCCTAAATCCATGGGTTCTAAAAAATTCCTTCCAACTCTACATTGCATTAAAACATTGTCTTTTGTATTCAAATACAAAGACAAAAAAGCAAACAAACAAACCAATTCTTGTCCTTGAGGAACTTACAGTATCCTTGACATTATCCTAGGATATTACAACATCCTAACCATTTCATGAACACTTCAAGGGACAAACTTTTTGCCTTTCAAGGTAGCCATTCCATTTTTGATTAACTTTAGTTTACAGAGTCCTGGAAATATAGCATGTCCAAGTTGGAAGGAGACTTGCAGGTGATCTAGTCTAAGGAAGGTACCACGGTACAGGGGAAAGATGATTTGGATTCCAATTCCAGATCAAGGCACTTTGGTCAAGTGAATTAATCCCCTGGGAAATCAGTTTTCTCATCTGTAAAACAAGAGAGTTAGAAGAGTTTGTCTCTAGAGGTCCCTACCTGCTCTAAATCTATAATCTTATGATCCTGTAAATTTGATTTTTATATTGAACTAAAATATGCCACCTTTTATCTTCTAGAGGCAACTAGATGTAGCAGTGAATAGAGTGCTAGACCAGGAGTCAGGAACACCTGTGTTCAAATCCACTCTAGACATTTACTAGCTGTGGTACCCTGGGCAAGTCACTTTACCACTGCCTGTCTCAATTTTTTCAACTGTAAAATGATAGTAGCACTTAACTCACAGGGTTGTTGTGATGATCAAAAGAGGTAATATTTGTAAAATACTTGGTATGATGTCTGGCAAATAATAGCCACAATAAATTCTTGTTCTCTTCCTCTTTGATTTTTTTTTCTGGTTCTGCCCTCTGGGGCTAACCAGAATAAGCCCAATTCCTCTACAACACGAATGCTTTTCAAAAGCATCAAGGCAGTGGTCGTATACCTTCCCTTCCCAAATCTTCAAGTTAAATTTATGTCCCCAGTAACTTCAGAAAATACCCAAGTGGTATGGGTGCCAATCCCCTTACTACTCTGTTCACATTCCACTGGACACATTGCATTCTAAACTGTATTGCCCAATCTAATACTACAGACTTGGGCTAACTAGGTCAGAGTGTAGTGGAACATTATATACCTACTGATGTAGCCCAAGATTCTTTACCTTTTATGGCCCCCAATATTCCTATAGCACAAGTTTTATCATGAGTACTCCTGTGACCCACTCTACCTTTCTAGGCTTATTATATACTCTTCATGCATTTAACGGTTCAGTCAAACTGGTCTTCTTGTTCCTTATACCCGCCATTACAACCTGGGCCATCTCCAGTCATCCTGCTGAATATCTGGTCACTGGATCCAGATGGCTCTGGAGGAGAAAGTGAGGCTGGTGAACTTGTGCAGCAGCGCCTCTCACTCAAATCAAAGTCAACTGCGAGTCATGTCATCATTGCCCTGATGTCATGGTCCTCTTTGAAAACGGACAAACACAACACCTGCCATACCAGCTCTTTTCTGTGGGCTTTGCTCAGGCTATCCCCCCTCATTCCTACCTGCTGCTTAGATTCCCTAGTTTCTATGGAAGCTCAGCTCATTCCCTAACAATGACACATTATTTTGTATTGATTCTGTTTCAAATTATATATTAATGTGCTTTCTACTTCATGGAATGTAGGCTACTTGGAGGATGGGACAGTTCTATTTTTGTATCTTTAGTGCCTCACGCAGAATCAGTCATATTATTTTTTTTTTTTTTACTATGTTGGTATGGGAAACTCCTAGTAAAGAAACTTCCCATACCAATACAGTTTGTTAGTTGCCGTGAAACAGTTTTAGCGATTTATCTGGGGGCACTGAGATATTAAATGACTTGCCCAGGCTCTCACCTGTTAGTATATATTAGAGGAAGGGCTAACCCAAGGTAGACTTTGAGGCTGGCTCTCTGTCCACCATGCCATACTGCCTACCTCTCATATAGTAGGTACTTAATCAAAGTTTGTTGATTGATTTATTGACTGATGATACCTCAAAACTTTTCCACATAAACTATAATCTAGCCATGCCTCCAGTTTTATAATTGATTTTAAACATAAAAAACAGCCAAATGTAGTATGTTACTCTATCACTATTAAATTTTACCTTACTAAATTCTAGCTAATTGAGAATAAACTGCTGGATCTTGTCATTGTCGTCCAACCTGATAGTGATATTTCCAAACTGACCTTGAACCACGAATTTATGAGGTTCTGTCATTTAACTGGTTCCATATCCATCTTTACTGTACCATTATTTAGTTCATTTTGAACAAATTTAAATTTAGTTTGTTGTAAACAAAGATGGCATGAGAGACTTTATAAAAAGCCTTGTTGAAATCTAGGTGTTCAATATCTACACTCATCTCCTGGTCGAACAAGGCAGTAATGTAGTCTAAAAAAAAATAGAAGAACAGGAAATGAGCTTAGTCTGACATGGCCTATTCTTGATTAGGCTATACTGGATCATTTTCATCTCTGGTTACCATTTTAGATGCTTACAAACTATCCCTTTAATAATGTGTTATAGAATTTTGCTGGGAAATTTCTACTGAAGAATACATCTCCTTACTGATCTTGAGTATTAATATCTTATTTAACAATTTTGTTTTATTTTTCTTGGTTTGTTGATCATTTTCCATGGCAGAAGGGAAAAAAAAGAATTGAGTAGTTCTTCCTTCTTTCCATTGACTGAGATCATAAACCAAACTATCTTATCCCTTCTTGGCTTCTCTTCTCATCCCAACATAGTTGCAAAAGTCTTTCTTATTATTCTTTTCATTCATATTACCATCACCCCAGTTTAGGCCCACATTATTTATCATCTATGTGATTGTACTAACTTCTAATTGGCTTCCCTGCCTCCATGTTCTCTCTTTCCAGTCAATCCATGACACACCTATCAAAATAATATTCCTAATGAGCAGGTCTATCCATGTTACTCAGGAACCTCAAGTGGTTCTTTGTCATCTCTAGCATAAGATATAAATATCTTCAAGATTTAGATACAACCTACCTTTCCATCTGGGTAACATGGTGGATAGAGAGCACTGAACTTGGAGTCAGAAGGCCTGAGTTCAAAATCTGGCTTCAGATACTTACTAGTTTTGTGACCCTGGGCAAGTCACTTCAGATCTATCTGCCTCAGTTAATTCATCTCTAAAATGAAAATAATAGTGGTACTCAACTCCCAGGATTATTATGAGGATGAAATGAGATAATATTTGTAAAGTGCTTTTCAAATCTTAAAAAACTATGTAAATGCCAGTGATTAGCTGTTATTATTTCTCAATATCCCCTTCACCCTCTCTATGTTCCAACCAAACTGAGCTACTAACTGTTTCTAGCTCTTATTTTCCCATCTCCTTGCATTTGCACAGACTGACTCAAATGTCTGCAACAACCTCTGTTGCAGCCTTTAGGAAATCGTAGTGGAGCTTTGCCACACCTGCCAAATGTCATTCAGTTAGCAAGTTCAAATCTAGCCTCAAACATTTACTAACTGTGTGTTCCTGGCTGGTCAAGTTACTCAATCTCTGTCTGTTTCCATTTCCTAAACTATAAAATGGGATAATAGTACCTACCTCCCAGAATTATTGTGAGGCTCAAATGAGATAATATTTGTAAAGCTCTTAGCACAGTGCCTGACATGTAGTAGGCACCTAATAAATGTTTGTTTCCTTCCTGCTTCCTTCCTACCTACTTACCTACTTCATGAAGGGAGCAGGAGAACATGTTAGACAATCAAGCCCAGAATCCAAAATTAAGAATTAAGTTGAATATCCCTCTATATGGACCTCCCTATTTTACAATATCTCACCATTTGAATGAGTTTTATTAGTTCTTACTAATTGTGTGACCATGGGCAAGTCATTTAATCTGTTCCTTAGCTTCTGAGAGCATCAGATTTCTTATCTGTAAACTTAAACTACCTACGTCACAGGGTTATTATGAGGAAAGTACACTGCAAACCTTAAAGCACCATATAAATGGGGATAATGATGATTATGAATGTGGCATTACCTGTTGTTGATGAAGCCATGCTGGTTCTTAGTAATCACTGCTTCCCATGCTCACAAATAATTGAAGTTGGTACTCAATGACCTCTACTGTCTTCATGATCCTAAGGCCTCTTAGATGTCACCTACTCCATGAAGCTTTCCTAGATCACGTCAGCTGAAACTGATCTCTCCCTCTTCAAATTTCCTTATTTAATTTTGGCTGGGCTTTTGGTTTAATCTCATTGCATCCTGCCTGGTTGCATATTATTTGTCTGCCTGTCATATCTCCTTACTCTCATTACATTATAAATATCTTGGAGCCGCGACTATTGTTTTCAAGTTGTATCCCCACTGCCTGACATAGAAGTAGATGCTTAATCAACATTTATTGAATTAATTTTGGTTTGTTATAAATAAGAACCCAAATATATTCAAACTTATAAGCCCCCTTTAAAAGCGTTTCTTTTGTTTCTATCTACTTTTAAATCACAATTTTCTTTTTTTAGTGGAAGGGGGTAGAAAATAAATGGGTAGTTGCATTACAGAGCAGCATTACAAAACCTGATTAAAATAAAATCCCAATAGTGAGCCCCAAAGAAATAGCCTCCCGAATTGCTACTTCTATGCTTATTCTTCATGGCATGAATCACTCTTGGCTGTGCACTGAAATTCCGCACCCCCCACCCCGTAATTGCTCTAATAATTTTCAAATAAAAACAACGATGGTTGTGGACAGCTATAAATAACTAAAATGGAAGCCATTCGCACCAGACCTTTGCATGCACTTGTCGAGAATTTTTGCCGCTAACTTAAACCATATGTCTATGGAAGTGGCGCATTCCATTGCACAAACAAGAGGTCTCTGAATGGCCTCCACCATAAATTATAGCCTTCTAAGAAGTTTTTACTCATTGATTCTTCTTCTTCTTCTCCTTCTTCTTCTTCTTCTTCTTCTTCTTCTTCTTCTTCTTCTTCTTCTTCTTCTTCTTCTCCTTCTCCTTCTCCTTCTCCTTCTTCTTCTTCCTTCTTCTTTTAAGGCAGGGACTGTAATCAGCAAAAAGTGAAAAAATATGTTACCACTCCAAGGATTTAAAAGAAAATCTGTGTTGAATGATCTTTATAGATCAGCAGCCTTACTGGACACCATGTTCTGTATCAGTTTCTGTGTTTATCATTCCTCATTCAGGAACCAAAGAGCCAGTCATGCAGTTGTGTTTAATAAATCCTATGGGGTGGGGTGTGTGTGGCAGGGGCAGAGTGTATGATGAAGTCCGTTGATTTCTTGTGAAAGTGGCTGTGCCCTTGTATGTGTTCTGCCCACCCTTTAGATCAGCTTGTTCAGATGGAGGCTAGGTCACTCCTACTAAGATTAAAACCCATTTGAATGGTGAGGTGTTTTAGAATAGGGAGGTTCATGTAGAAGGATATTTACCTTAATTTTTGATTTTGGATTCTGGGCTTGATTATCTAACATGTTCTGTTCTCCACATGAAATAGGTATGTAGGTAGGAAGGAAGGAAAGAAACGAGGAAGGAAGGAAACGAGCATTTATTAGGTGCCTACTATGTGCTAGGCACTGTGCTAAGTGCTTCACAAAATTATCTCATTTGAGCCTCACAATAATTCTGGGAGGTAGGTATTATTATTTTCCCCATTTTATAGTTTAGGAAATGGAAGCAGACAGAGGTTGAGTGACTTGTCCAGACAGAAACACACAGCTAGTAATTGTTTGAGGCTGGATTTGAACTTAGGTCTTCCTCACTCCTAGCCCAGCCCTCTGTCTACTGCACCATCTGGCTGTCTTGGAGAAAGAACTGTGTGTGGTAGTAATTGAGAGGCAGTGTGGTACAGTAGTAATAGCAGTAGGTCAGGGTCAGAGTATTTGAAACTCTGCTACTTGGTGACTACATGACCTTGGTAAGCTCATTTAACCTCACCCAATCTCAGTTTTCTCATCTGTAAAATGGGGTTGGACAGCAGTAGCTGATAGGAGCATCAGCACTGGGAACTGAGTACAATTTGGACACAAGGAAAGGCAGTTTCAGAACTCTATAACTATCAGAAATCTAAACCAGGCTAAAGAGGAACTTTCTGATGGCCCTGTGGATATTCAGTCATTATTGAGGATAATTGTGAACGATAAAAATTCTTTAAGATAAGGACAGGAAATTCCAGCAGGATCCAGGGAAGGAATTTAAACAAACAAATTTAATGACCTAAAATCCCTGAAAAATGCAGAAGATGGAGATGAAGATGGCTCTTCTTGGATGAAGAAATGGAGAGGTAGAGTTGGGATAACTCTCATGGCTTGATTTTTTAATTCTTGTACAGTACTTTTATAAATTTCCTTTGGCAAAAAGATAGGAGATAGGACCTGGAGCTGTGATTTCCTTAATTTAAGGAACTCCCGGGTGAGGAAGTTCTCTCTACTAATACAGGTTGGCATTTTCTCTGCAACTTATAGTCTTAGAAAGTTGTCTAGAGTACTGCTTGATGCAGTGACTTACCCAGAGTCATACAGCCAGTATGTGTCAGAGGTGGGACTTTAACCCAGGTCTTCCCAGCTTCAATCCTTGCATCATAGTGTGGTGTCAAGAACACTGGATTTGGAGTCATAAGACCTGGCACCAAATCCTGACTCTGCCACTTCCTAGCAGTGTAACCTTGGATAAGTCACTTAACTTAGATCACAATTTAATCACTTAAATTACTCATACATTCCAAGTATGACTGGCATTTACTAGCTGTGTGACCTTGATTAAATTACTTCTCTGAACCTTAGCTTCCTCAACCATATTAGAAAAAAATCTAATTTACAAATAAATGCATGTTGAGAGAGGCATAGACAGACAACAATTTTTCTGAAAAATGTATGTGGAATTGAGTGGATGACAAGCTTATTATAAATCAACAGTTTGACATGGAAGCACAAAATTCTAACATGAGCTTAGGCTACATAGTGAGAAGCTACTCCTACGTGGTGGGCGCAATGGCCAGCTCTACTCAAGGCTCTTGGTCTTTTGGATAGGGGAATAATGAAGTGAAATGACAGAGTCAATTTTCAACTGGCCTCAGACCTTATATCATATCCCATCCACATCCATCCAACCATCTTATCATCTTCCCTGATACTGTCTCACTTTTCTACCTACCTGGAATAGCATCCTCTGGACCAGGACTCAAGAGACTGACCTGCCCCCCCACCCCTGCCTTATCCTGAACCTCCTAAGGAGAGTCAGACTTCTCAGCATTGAAAATCCTACTCCGGGGTTGAGCTGAGTATATGAATGAGTAAGTGCAAACTTACTTAGCCCTCTATATCTAGCTAAACCTAGACCACCATGTCCACAGTCACACACCTGGAAGATCTTGCCACCTGTCCTGCTGAAATCCAACTGCTTCCATTTCCCAACACTTGCTTTGGGAATAGTGATCAGTACTAGCATTGTTTCTAGAAAAGAGTGTTAGATTTTGTTGTCTTATGGCGCCATTCACCATAAGATAGAAATAGGAACTAACATTTTTTCCCCAATTAGAAGATTTTGTAATATTTCTAGAGCATGATAAAGTTAAGAAGCTAAAGATTTATGTAAGGGTTTTTGATTGAGTATGTGTGTGTGTGTGTGTGTGTGTGTGTGTGTGTATCTGTGTCTGTGTCTGTGTAATGGGGAAGGAGAGAATAGAGTAAGAGAAAATTTGAGAAAGTATACCAGATGTGTCACCAAGAACTGAGACAATATAACAGAGTTCTCAATTGGAACAGCATTATCAGTTTGGAAGGAAACACCGAATTTGTAGTTTTTTGATTGTTTCTTAACATTTAACTGAACATCATTTTGGAACTAGTCCATTAGCTTCAACTAAACAGAAGATTTTTATTTTTTTGTTTGGGGAGGGAGGTATGTGAACTATTCTTGCTCATCTGCAGCTTAAATTTGCCCTTTTAAATTAAAAATAAAATATCCTCAGGAGATTAGTTGCAAATAAAACTAAAATTTAATCCCTTCCTAATTAAAGAAACCACTAGCTCACTAATAATCAATAATAATAACTAGCTTTCATGTAGCAGTTTAACTTTTATGAAGTACTTTACAATAACTCTCTCATTTGATTCTCACAACAACCCTATGAAGTATGTCCTATTATTATCTTCATTTTATGGATGAAGAAACTGAGGCAAGCAGGTTAAATGACTTACCCTGTATCTCATTCTGTCATCCATGCCTGAGGCAGGATTTGAACTCAGGTCTTCCTGACTCTGGGTCCATCTCTCTTTCCACTGTGACAGCTCATTGTCTAACTAAATGATCAAAATAAAATAAACGATCTCTGCCTAGGCAGTTGTGTAGCTAGGCAACCTACAGCATTTTTCAACATGGAGGGCCTGATAATGAAAAACAACCAAAACTCTCGGCATCAGGAAATCATAATAGTTCATTAACTAAGTATTTAGGGTTTTTTTTTTAACAGTTGGTATAGTATATTGACCATGGACGTAGGAGGATCTGGGTTCAAATTCTATACTACTACTACTACTACTAACCAGCATTTTATAACACTTTAAATATATTATCTCATGCGATCCTTATAATAGCCATATGATATAGGTACTGCTATTACCTCTAACTTATAGATGAGGAAACCGAGGCACCAAGGGCTTAAATGACTTGGTGAGAATCACACAGCCAGCAGTCTAGCTACTCCATCCCTAAAGTGCCACACACTATTTGTGTGGCTCCTACCAAGTTACTTAACCTCTCAGCTAGTATTTGAACCCTTTTTTCTGGCTCCAAGGCATGCCTTCCCTTCACTAACCAGGTCAGCTCTCTAATTAAAAATCTAAGCTCTCTAAGGCTATAAATTATGGGCAAATTGTCAAACGACATCATTGGAAGAAATTTCCCCACACGCTGATGAATTTGGAGGTCTGGTCCATTTCACCAGAATATTATACTGTCCTACATATTATAATTTTTAAAAATCATTTTATGAGTTTTTTTTTTCCTGAGGAAATCTTTTAGTCTAACATGTTGGTTGACTAAAGAAAACGACCTCGATAAATAAACTAATTAGGTTTAAGTTTATGATTGTTTTATGCCCAGTCTTCAGTTAGAGAAAAGAGAATTATATTGTGAAAAAGAGACAAATAAAAAGCCCAGAACAATAGTTCTTCTATGAGAAATTTTGCTGAGTCCTGATTGATCTAGTTGCTATGAAAAGAAACACTCGGCATGTTTGGATTGTTGGATAACATGTCATTGGCAGGTCAGTGGTTGATGATCATTGCCTCTTACTTGGGCATAGTGAGCCTTTCAAACTAATTTTAAACTCTGCATATTTTGAAGTCTCCTGGAAATTGTAACAGTGTTCCCCAAGGTTTAAATTTCCAAAGTCTTTTTTTTCTTTCTGCCATATCACAGTCCTTTCTTCCTTTCTACTCTCACCTACCTCCTCCGCCTTTTAACTAAGTGAGCCTGGCCACAGCCACTTTTGTTTTGACAGCTACAAACAGGAATTCAAATGCCTAGATTTTTATAAATGGCTTAGGAGATGCTCATACCTCAGCTCTATGAGTAGTTTATATGTAAATTTATTTTGTGACTGGATAGATCCCAGATGCATTATTTAACAAAGGATATTTTGTAGTCAGTCAACAATTTTTTGGACCCATTTTAAATCCTGGTTCATTCAATCCATGCTGAGCTAGATGCCAATAAATCTTACTGGTTACTGCAATAGGCCTCAGTGGCAAATAGAGAGAGAAGAAATGGAAGTGGTGTCAGATTTTATATTCTTGGGCTCAAAGATCACTGCAGATGGTGACTGCAACTAGGAAATTGAAAGACGCTTGCTCCTTGGAAGGAAAGTTAGGCAAATCTGGACAGCATACCAAAAAGCAGAGATATCACCTTGCCACAAATGTCTGTATGGTCAAAGATGTGGTTTTTTTTTCAGTAGCAATGTTGTGAGAGTTGAACTATAAAGAAATCTGAGCACCGTAGAATCAATGCTTTTGAATTGTGGTGTTGGAGAAGACTTTTGAGAGTCCCTTGGACAGCAAGGAAATCAAATCAGTCAATACTTAAAGAAATTAATTCAGGCTATTCACTGTAAGGTAAAATACTGAAGTTGAAGTTTGAACACCTTGGCCTCATATTGAGAAAATAGGAATCATTGGAAAAAGACATTGGGAAAGATTGAAGGCAAAAGGAAAAGGGGACAGCAGAGGATGAAATGTGTAGTGTCATGGAAACAACAGATGTGACCTTGGACAGACTTTGAGAGATGGTGGAGCATAGAAGGGCCTGGCATTCTATAGTCCATGGGCTCACAAAGAGTTGTACCGAACAACTGAACAATGATGATGATTGGCCTCAGATGGCCTCTATACCTGGAAGCACTTGGAGTAGCTAAGCAACTGAAAGTCAGAGAAATTCATTTCTTGAAAATTACCCTACAATGTAGACTTTCCACTAAATCCTACATGCCTCTCCCTTCCTTCAGTTAGTTCAAATTAATGAAGTTTTATCATATGGAAATTGTGGGAAACAGTAGTAGGAAGTGTTTTTATTGTTGTTATTGTGTCATTTCAGTCATGTCTGGCCAGATTTGAACTCATGAAATTGAGCCTTCTGGCTTCTGAGCCCAATGCTCTATTGAGTGCACCACCTATACAACATCACATTAGATCAATGGATGACTGAAAGGTAATAGAGAAAGGTGATAGGGAAAAAATGTAAATTTTTCTTCCAAGACAACGAAACATTTGGGCTTCTAAAGAATCAGCAGTTGAAGTTCAAAGTCATAGTCAGGGGCTAACTTCCAAAGTCAGTGAATAATCGATGTTCACTAATGGTTTCACTTTGCATTCAACCAAATATTTTGAAAAGTTCAAGGAAACTGCAATGGTGAGGGCACAGGGGGACTACAAACACCACCCTATTACCATATATTTATGACATTTCTCCATATAGCTGGGAAGAGATCTTAACTGTTGTTTTCTGGGCAGATGGAAATTTTACTTAGACCCATTACCTCATTAGTGTGTAGAATGTAAGCCCCCTGAGGGCAAGTACTGTTTCACTTTTGTCTTCATGTT
Source organism: Trichosurus vulpecula (assembly GCF_011100635.1). Classification (NCBI taxonomy): domain Eukaryota; kingdom Metazoa; phylum Chordata; class Mammalia; order Diprotodontia; family Phalangeridae; genus Trichosurus; species Trichosurus vulpecula. The sequence continues at coordinate 135,936,414 of NC_050573.1, read as the reverse complement.
TCTAGCACATAGCTTGAGATGTAGTAGGCATTTAATAAAGACTTATTTATTGCTTGTTTGCCTGGTGATGAATACTTTTTTCACTAGGGTAGCTCACAATGCCTCCATGGTTTCTCATCCTATGTTTTTGTGAAGCCTTAGATATATGAAAAATTAGAGGGTCCACCTAACACATAATAGAGATCTTCCTTTCTTGGATGCCAGAGTAAACACTTGAGATTTCAGTAGTTATTTCTCATTCTTATGTATGTGACCAAACCATCTCTTGCCATATATGTCCTTGCTGGTTTTTTTAATGCCAGTTTACATGCACAAGTCATCATGGAAAAGAACTGCAAATGGGCTGTGAGCTGTGCCAAGAAATGAATAGGAGGGGGAGACCTGGATGGCATTTGGGAAACTGTATACTGCTTTTAATGCTCCCAAGGAGCTTATTGCCTCCAAAGTACCCCCTCCCTGCTTTTTAAAGAAGCATTAGTCTCCCAGTGAGGCTATCTGGCTATAAATCATATGGAATACCACTGTCTCAGAAGAATCAAATTTTCAAGTGATCCAAAGAGCACTGGATAAAGTCGTGGTTGGTACAAGAAAACTAAAGTGTATTACCAGTAGTGCTAACTCAATGTGAATATAGTTATCTGGGATTTCATCATCATGTGGAAACTCCAGGATGCAATCTGTATATAACTTATTAGCAGATAAATCTTAGATTACTTAAAGACCACAGAAGTTAAATAAGTTGTCCAGCATTATGTGGCCAATAAATATAAGAAGCAGATTTTGAATCCAGATCTTACTGGCTCTAACCCTTACCCCTAGAAAAATAAGCAAATGCTTTGGAAACCATATCTTGTCTGGCCCTGGGCCACTGTGCCTTTGCATGAGATTTCTAATAGACCAAGGCATATCCTGGAGTTCATAGAAATTAAAGCCCCACTGGGATGGCATTCTTTAAGAGCACCAGAGGAACAGTACATTTAAATGTAGTCATTTATAACCAGAACACATGTAATTACTATATGGAAAATCTCTTTAGTTTGCTATATTTTGAAATCCCTTAATGATCATCCATTATTTAATGCACACAACGTCCTCATGAAATAAGCATTATCCACATTTTTACCACAAGGCATCAAAGAATGAAAAAAAAATTAAATAATTGCTCAAGATCCCTTAGGAAATCAGTGAGGGTAACTTGATTAGAAGAGAGAATTCCCCATTCCCTGTTCTGAGGCCACAAAATCATGCTGAATTCTCCAAAAGACTTTAAAAGCAAGAATCACAAAAAAAGTTGATTTGAACATAGACTATGGCTGGAAGGAATCTCAGGGGCCATCTAGTCCAATCCCTTCATTTTATACACGAGAAAACTCAAGCCTAGAGAGGGTTTGATTTATCCAGGGTCACATAGATAGCAAGGGTGTGAGGCAGACATGAACCTCTGTTTTCCTGATTCCAAGTACAGTATCCACTATTCTTCCTCTCTTTATTATCTCACTGAAAATAGAAAAACCTCACAAGGTAACACCAATTTGATTGCAGATGGATTGTGCACATGTGAAAAAGAAAAATGAAATTTTTTTGTCCCTACATTTTTAGATTTGATGACTTTTGACTTTGCATCACTCTCATTTCTGAAAATGTCCTTCCCCTTCTCCACTATGTGGTGAAAAGGAAACACACATATACACACAATTCAGCAAAGCTAATTAACTCATCAACCAAATCTGATGGCCTATCCAATGTTTCACACCTATCATCTTCACTTCTGTAAGGATGGGAGGGGGACGCTTGGGAAAATGACTTTATATTAAATATCTACACATTGCAATGCAGGAAATCACGTTTCCTATTGTCGCCATGATGACAAAACAGTGGAAAGAATGGTAGCTTTGTAATCAGAGGACCTAGGTTCAAATCCTGCCTTCGATGCCTGCTTACTCTCCGTGTTACCTTGAGAAGTCACTAAACAACTCCACTTTCTTCATCTGTAAAATGAGAAGGTTGGACTAGATGTTTTCTGATGTCCCTTCCAGCTCTAAATATGTTGTCCTGTGGAATAGTGGAAGGAACTGCAATTTTATTGGTGTAACTCCCTCTACCTAAACAGATCTAAGTCTTAGGTAAGGCCTTGAGTGAGTGACAGAGAGCTCAAATGACTTACTCAAAGTCACAAAACTAAGTGTTAGAGTATTGATTTGAATCCAAGTTGGCTTAAAAATTAAAAAAAATTTTTTTCAGGCAATTGGGGTTAAGTGACTGGCCCAGAGTCACGCAGCTAGTAAGTGTCATGTCTGAGGCCAGATTTGAACTCAGGTCCTCTTAACTCCGGGGCTTGTGTGCTATCCACTATGCTACCTAGCTGTCCCCCAAAACATTTTTAAAATTCTTATTTTTGAGTTCTAAATTCTCTCCTTCCCTTCAACCCTTTCCCTATCCACTGAGAAGGCAAGTCAGATGAAACTCATTATATATGTGAAATCATACAAAACACATTTCCATATTAGCCATGTTGCTAATAATAATAACATACAAGAAAAATAAAATGAAAAAAGTCTTTACTCTGCACTTAGAACTCATCAATTTTCTCTTTTGAAGTAAATAGCATTTTTCATCATGAATCCTTTGGAATTGTCATGGATCGATCACTGTATTGATCAGAGTAGCTGAGTCTTTCACAGTTGATTTTGTGGTTCAGTAGTTTCAGTCATGTCCAGCTCTTCATGACCCCATTTGGGGTTTTCTTGGCAAAGACACTGGAGTAGTTTGGCATTTCCTTCTCCAGCTCATTTTACAGATGAGGAACTGAGGCAAACAGGGTTAAGTGACTCGCCCAGGGTCACACAGCTAATAAGTGTCTAAGGCCAGATTTGGACCCGGGGGGATGAGTCTTCCTGACTCTAGGCCTGGCTGCTTCCACTGCACTACTTAGCTGCTTATGGTTGATTAACCTTACAATATTACCATACATACAATGTTCTGGTTCTGCTAGCTTCACTTTGTATTAGCTCATATAAGTCTTCTCAAGTTTTTCTGAAACCATCCCCTTCATCATTCTTTACAGCAAAATAGTATTTTATCATACTCATACACCAGAACTTGTTCAGCCTTTCCCCCAACTGATGGGCATCCCCTCAGTTTCCAATTCTTTGCCACCACAAAAACAGTTGCTATAACAATTTTTTGTACATATAGGTCCTTTTACTTTTTTTCTTGATCTCTTTGGGATAAAAACTTAGTAGTTTCTGGGTCAGAGGGCATAGTTCCAAATTGTTCTCAAGAACACCAATAGTGTATTAATGTACAGATTTTCTAAATTCCAGTCCAGAACTCTCTACTCTCTATCATGCTATCATTTAAATTTTGAGTAATTGACTAACGATGACTTCTCCCCTCTACCCTATCCCCCTAAAGAAAGCAAATACCAAAAGTACAAGTCGCAGGTAAGAGATAATGTTGAATATTGCCTATCTGTTTCTGAAGTAAGCCAAGGGAGGCAAGAATATCTCAGGAAGATTCACTCACATCTACCATCTGTCAATGGTACTGATCATTTCCCATATTTAATGAGATTGGATAAACTTGTTTTGCCTGCTTAGCAGAGAATACTTTAAAAAAAAACTTTTCTTTTTTATTATGAATTTACCAATCATCAGCAAACATGTACATTTTAATATACAAATAAAATGAAATCTTGAACTTCTATTATGTGGTGGGTTTTTTTGAAAAGTGTGCATTAAGTTTAACATGGCATTAACAAAATTGCCCTTTTTTGCTTGTGTCCTTGTCAAACCAACTCTTCCTTCTCTGTATTTTGAAATATTTTATTGATGTTCATTTCTTTCTCTCTTTTTTTTTTCCTGTGCCTCTTTATTATTACTAATTCACTCCTTGCCTAATAGAAGGCCCTCCCCTATAAGGAATCATTATGGCTAAGTGAAACAAATCCACACATTGATCACACCCGTAACTCCACATTCTGACTTTTCACATAAGGTTGTCTAATAGATGCAGCAAACATTTTTCATTGCTAGCCCAGGTGTGGGCAAGATAACTGAGCTTTAGGGTCATCATTAGTTCTTAGTTTCTGAACTGAAAGCTTTCCAGTTTAACATAACAATAGTAGCTAACATTCATATAGCACCTTGATTTACAGAGTGCTGTGCATTATCTCATTTGTGCCTCACAACTACTCTGTAAGATAGGTGTAAGTATCTCCCCCACTTTATGGATGATGAAACTGAGTCTGAGAGAAGTTAAGTGACTTGCCCAAGATCAAGGGCAAATGTCTGGGATATTTTAACTCCAAGTCTAGCACATGGTTCAGTATATGACTTAGCTCCTGTAGCTGCCATAACATGAAATACTTATAGAGTCAGCCTAAAGTGCAGAGCAGGACAGTATCTAAGGTGTTATTTGAGGAGTATCCAGGAAGTCATTCTTGCTTGGGACTGGTCTTTCACCCATAACCGAAACGCCATCATCAATGCTTTGGGGATGACTAGGTGGTATGGTTCTGGGCCTAGACTCAAGAAGACATGAGTTCAAATCTACCCACAGACACTTACCAGCTGCTTCATCTTGGGCAAGTTATTTAACCTCTGTTTGCCTCAGTTTCCTTAATAATAGCACTCTAGCACCTACCTCCCAGGGGTGTTGTAAAGGATCAAATGCGATAATTGTAAAGCACTTAGCACAGTGCCTGGCACATAGTAAATGCTATATAAACATTAGTTATTATTACTATTTTTAAAGGAATTAGAACTTATAGCAATGTGGATACCTCTGAGAAACAGAATTGTTTTACACTAGTAACCCCTTAACATGAATTACTTATTCAGAACTTTTCAAGGGTGGGTGCTAGCTTCCTGCAGAAAAGAACATAGAGTAGGTAAATTTTGATTTGGCAGAAAGAGAAAAAAGGGAAATTCAGAGACAGGGCACTGCCTAGACAGGGCAGACCCAGAGGAGGTACTGCAGTCACTATATATGCATTTGTATATGTTTGGGGGTGGGTGGGGGTTCTGTGGAACCAGGAGAGAGCCTGAAGGCCCTGGGGGAAAGTGCTGAGAATGGGTAAAAAGGGATGGGGATGGGGGTGGGGTGGGGTGGAGGAAGAGTCCTGGAAATAAACAGCCTACTTCGCAATTTTGCCCCAGGCCTATCATGAGCAGATAGATTAACCTCAAAGTAGGCTGAATGCCTACTAAAATTGCTGCTGCCTTTTCAGGATAATGATGAGTCTGGTTTTCGGTAATCCAGGAAATTGACAAAGTTGTTGGCAAAAGTTTTCAGTGTATTCTGAGAGAGGTTAACCTCCTACATTATTAGGGACCTGTCACCACTGTCATTGACTTGCCCTGCACAATAAAAACCCACGTCACCCTTCATCCAATCAGCTCTTCTCTTTTTCTTCCTTCTTTCCTTTCTTTTCTTCTTCTTTCTTTCTTTTTCTTCCTTTCTCTTTCTTTCTTTTTTGCCTTCCTTCTTTCTCTCTCTTTCTTTTTTCCTTCCTTCCTTCCTTTTTCTTTCTTTTTTCTTTCTTCTGTTCTTCCTTCTTTTCTTTCTTCCTTTCTTCCTCCCTTCCTTCCTTCCCAAGTTCCTTCATTCCTTCATTTCTTTCTTTTTTTCTTCCTTTCTTTCTTTCTTTCTCTCTCTGGCTCTCTCTTTCTTTATTAGATTTTAATCAATTCAGACCTCTAAAAGAGGAAGTCTTAAAGCTGGAATGAAATGGAAGCTATTTAGCAAATACATTCTCCCAGTGACAAAATACTGAGGGGAGAACCAGGCCTACAAACCACAGAGGCCACAGAAGCTATGAAGATCAAATAAAAGAGTGAGGTGTAAATTAAACCATTAAGCCAGAGAAAACGACAAAAGAGTAAAGCATGTATTCGTGATAGGAGAATCCTGGCTAGTGCCCTTAGAAGCCTTTGCCTGAGTGAGCATCCAATATGCTGTTCTGTTTGTGTTTTGGGAGTTTGGTTTTGTTTTAATGACCCTTTGGAAGCTCATAGGAAACCTGATGTGGTACCAAGTTTCTATTTCCCAAATATGCAACTTGGGTTTCTTTCCAGGGGTGGTGGTTGTAGCTTAGACTTTGGATGTTGCAGAAGCCAGCATTTCCTTGATGCCTGGTTTATATTCATAAGCAAAATGAAAATCTGTTGATTGAACCCTGGTAGTAATGCTTAAGAGTTTTTGTTTATTTTTGTCTTCTTTCCCCTTCACTTTTCTTTTCCCTCCTATAAACTGTTATCACTTTAGATGAGGTTAGATAGGCATTTACTGTGTAAGCTGTAGGAAAGAGTCTACATGTGTTGTCCTGAGATTTAGTGCAAGCAAGTACAAGGCATTGTCCAGTGGAAAAATATGGGCCAAAAAAACTACAGAATTATTGAACCAAGAAATGGTGTCAACAGCAGTGTGTGAGGAAGAATGCAGGAGGAACACAGTTTCGAGAGGGGAGCAATAGGCAAATATATTGTTCTTTCATTAGGCTTCATGTTGTACGAAAATTCTTGGGTAGCTTTGTGTACTATGACTTGCCTTGTCCTGGTTCAAGTGCAAATAAAGATGATAATTCCTCTTTGTAGCTGGACTATTGTAACCTCAAGAAGACTGAATCTCCTTAATGCACACATGTTCAATCTGGATTCTCCCTCTCCTCTCCTCTGCTCTTCCTCTTCTCTTCCTCTCTTCTCCTCTCCCTCAGTGTTCCTCTCCCTCGGTGTCTCTCTGCCTCTGTTTCTGTGTCTCTTAAAATTTCTGTAGGTAAAATATTTTTCAAAATGGATCATTGCTATTCTTTGACAAAATTTACTTGTTCAAGTTCTGTTGGTGGTTAGCCAGTTTCAGTCCTGTCTAGCTCTTCATGACCCAGTATGAGGTTTTGTTGGAGTGGTTTTGCCATTTCCTTCTCCAGCTCATTTTACAGATGAGAAAACTGAGGCAAATAGGATTTAAGTGACTTTCCCAGGGTCACATAGCTAGTAAGTGTCTAAGGTCAGATTTTTCCTGACTCCAGGCCTGTTGCACCACCTAGCTTAAATAGCAACCACCTGTTGGAGGTTGTGGCAATTATCTATTGACTTTGGGTTGTGTACAAAGGTCCTTTTGTTCAATAATAGTTTATTATTTTTGTGACTTCCTAGGCCACCTAGGTACTTGGATTGGAGATTTAGATCTGGAAGGGCCCTCAGAGGGCATCTAGTCCAACCTCCAAATTTAACAAGTGTGGAAACTGAGGTTCAGAGAAGTTTAATGACTTGCCCAAAGTCAAAGAATAGAGCTTTAACTTGAATCAGGTCTCTGACTTTAAGGTCAGTACTCATCTCACTAGATGAGATGATTTCACCTCATCCTCATTGGTGTTTAAAGCTATTATTATCGTAGTTAAGTTGTTTTTCAATCGTGTCCAACGCTCCATGACCCCATTTGAGATTTTCTTGACAGAGATACTTGACAGAGACTCCAGAGATATTAGAATGGTTTAGCCATTTCCTTCTCCAACTCATTTTACAGATGAGGAACTGAGGCAAACAGGGTTAAGTGGCTTGCTCTGGGTCACACAACTAGTAAGTATCTGAAACCAGACTTGAACTCAGGAAGATGACTTCCTGAGTCTAGGCCCAACACTCTAGCCACTGTACCACCTAGGTGCCTTCTTTAAAGCTATAGCCTTAGCCAAAGTCCATATAGATAGTTTTCTGTCGAAGTCAGGACTCACATGGATCATTGAAGAAAAAATTGATCTTGGCTTTAATTAGATCTGCCAATCTTCTTCTTCTTAGTATTATTAAATATATAACTAGCAGATGAGAGATTTACTCTCCCATAGTCACTAAATGGAAATTTTGGGGTAGGGTCAGATAGGAACTAAGTGTAAAAAATTATCAGAAAACAAAGGCATCTTTTTAAAAAAATGATATATGTGATAGAGTATTGATCCTTTAAATAAAAAATAGGAATTTTCATTTTTTAAATTAATGGGAGATAAATGAGAAAGTTTTTATGTAGTAAAAATTTTTAGCTAGTTTGGCCACTAGGTTTGGAGTTACGACAATGTATGTCTCTACAGGATGTCTGTATATTAGTACCCCTCATTCTCCCTCACCACCCTGTTGTCATTTAGTCTAATGAAAACCAGAATTCCCCAAATTTCTCCCCCGTGTCACTTCACTGTTTGGCTATGGTGTCATAGCATCTGGCAGTCACACAAATATGTAGAAGAAAACCATATGATCACCAGCTTCTTTTTCTTCCTAGTGGCTGTTTTCCATCTCAGTGTGGCCAATCCATATTACAGTATGTTACCATGTGAATCATGTCAAATGGCTCCAAAACATCCCCACAGAGCTGAAAAATATCATGAAAGGGGCCAGTACAAAAATCAAACTGGTTCTTTAAAAAGGGCCATTTTGTTAGCCCTGAAAGATATATGTTCTATCCCCAAAAGGAGACGACTAATGATGTTCTCATAGCAGTTTCTTGTAACATTAGCAATCTTTCTCACTCTGGAGGAGGTTTTAATAACTTGCAGATTCCTCCCTAGTATTATACTGAGCCAAATCTTCTGAAAATGTGTTAACCTGTAATATGAAGATTTGAAAAGTACTCATGTGATACCACATTTTTAAGGGAAAGAAGAGGTCCGTATGTGTTCAGGGACAGTAGCAGGTGATGGGCCAGACATCTGGGAAATAGTTTCTTTGCAGGGGTTGGGGGAGAAGGGAAGAAGGAAGGAAGGAAGGAAAGTAAGAAGGAAGGAAAGTAAGAAGAAAGGAAAGTAAGGGAACAAGGAGAGAGGGAAGGAAAGAAGAAGGGAAGGAGGGAAGAAAGGAGAAAGGGAGGGAGGAGGGAAGAAAGGAAGGCAAGAAAATGTAAATGACTGGATCTCAATACACAGATTAATTTTTTGATGTAGAAGATTTTAGATATTAATATCCTGATTACCCTCATTCTGGCTTCTCTGGGTATGTGGAACATTGTCTTTGTCACACTTGTTGAGAGTTTGGCACAAGCTGTCTACAGCTGTTGGAGGCTTACATTTGCTACTGTGACAGCAAAGATGTGAAAAAACCTACTTCTTGCTTTTGTGTTTCCACTCTAGGGAATTTGCAGTCTGTGAAATATATAAAGGCCTGCAGATAATCTGAGGTGGAGCCAAGTCTCTCCTGTGTAGGAACTCTAGAGAACTTTGTTCGACATCTTCGTTTCATGGATATTGGCCCCTTCTTACCATTCCTATTTCTTACCAAACACCGTGCTTGGCAGTAGAGGATTGTGCAATGTTTTACCCGCATCTGCTTCAATAAGTGATTATGAATCAGTGTAGTTCAGAGGAAAGCCTACTGGACTGGGAGCCAAGAGATTAAAAGGGAGAGTGTCCCAGGCATGGGGGACAGCCTGGGAAGAAACGTGGAGGCTGAAACGTGGAGTGGGGAAAATGGCAAGTAGTCCAGTTGTGCTAGAGAATAGAATGTGTCTGAGAAGTGGCATATAATCAGCTTGGAAAGATAGGTGGGAGGCTAGATTGTGAAAAACTCTAAATGTCGAATAGAGGAGTTTGTATCCTAAAGTAGGAGGTCTTGACCTTTATTGGTCATGGATTCTTTTGGCAATCTGGTGAAGGCTATGGATCCCTCCTCAGAAAAAAAAAAATTCTTTTTTAAATGAATAAAATAAATATAGCATCACAAAGTAAACCAATTATATTAAAATTTTGTTATCCAAATCTTTTTTTAAAAAACAAGTTCATGGACCCTAAGTTAAGAACCCTTGTCCTAAAGGCAGGCATGTAATGCAGTGTAAAGAATGCCTGGTTTAGAGTCAAGGGATCTGGATTCAAATCCTAACTTTCCATTTACTACTTGTGTATCTTTGGGCAAGTCATTTAACTTCTCTGGGCCTCATTTTTCTCATAGGTAAATTCCAGTTCTAATCTATAATCCTATGACTCAGCATCAGCATTTAATATCTCTGTCTCTATCTCTGTCTCTCTCTCTCTCTCTCATATGTGCACACACACACACACACACACACACACACACACACACTGCCCCACTCCCACTTTGTACAAACTGTCTCCTGTGCCTGGCATTAATTTCCTCCTCACCATGTCTTGGAATCCCTAGTTTTCAAGGCTGTGGGAAGTCTTTCCTGATATTCCTCCATATTAAGTGCTCTCTTCCTCCTCAAATTATCATGGACATTCATATCTGTTTAATTGTTATACCTTCCCCACACCAATCTGCCTGGTAGAATGTAAGTTCCTTGAAGGCAAGGATTGTTTTTTGTTGTTTCTCTTTGTCCTCTATGCAGGTGCCAAAATGTTTTTTCTAAAGGATAGGCCTGACCATGATGATCCCAGGCTCAATAAACTCCAATGGCTCTTTATTACCTCTAGGATCAAATACAGATTCCTCTGTTTGGCTCTTAAAGCCCTTCACAGCCTGGCTCCAATCCACTTCTAATTTTCTTTCTTCTTCTTCCAAATCTCTACAATCTAACCAAAGTACCTTTCTTGCCACCCCTCACACATGACCCTTCATTTCCTGTCTGTATGTCTTGGCAGAGACTATCTCTCATGCTTCCTATAATTTCCTTCCTGTTGCCTCTTAGGATCTCGAGCATCTTTCAAAGTTCGCTTTTAGCATGAGGACTTTCCTGATCCCTCTAGCTTCTAGTACTTTCTTTCCTCAGAAAATTACCTTGTGTTTATTATGTATATATTTATATTTGCACATATTATCTCTCCAAAGAGAATATAAGCTGCTTGAGGTCATGATTGTTTCATTTTTGTCATTATATCCTTAGTGTCTAGCACAATTTCTAGCATTTAGCAAGTGCCTAATAAATGCTGGTTGATTGATTGTATCCTTAGCACCTAGCATAGTGCCTTACACATAGTAGAGACACTAATAAGTACTTTTTGCTGTAATTTGAATCCCACCCATTGATCTTAGTTATATGTCTGGGGTTAAAACAGCAACAATATTAATAACACCAAACAAATTAACTACTCTGCAGGGTGAAAACCTTTTAAAGATTTAAAAGCAGCTGTTATATCTGCACCTTCCCTCAAAAAACAGTCTTGTATCCTCCAAATGAAATATCTGTAATTCTTTTCACTGATCTTCATATGGCATGATATGGATGCCTTTCACCTTCCTGGTTGCCTTATTTTGATGAAGAGTTCTTAACCTTGGATCCACATATGGAGTCTGTGGATAGATTTCAGAGGTTCTGCGAACTCAGATGAGAAAAATGGCATCCTTATTTTCCCCATTCTTCCATTTCTTCTGTAATCCTCTGTATTTTATACATTCTTCTAAGTAGAGGTAAGCTCATAGGCTCTACCAGACTAGCAAATGGGTCCATGACACATACAAAACAATTAGGAATCTTTATTCTAGATTCTTTCTAGATTATCAATGTCCTTTCTAAAATAGGGTCACAGAACTGAACTCCAGATGTGGGCTGAGTAGGGCAGAGCATAGCAGAACTATCCCTCTTATTCCTGGAAATGATGCCTCTCTTAACTCAGCCAAATATTACATTTGGTTTGTTGATTGCCATGTAGCACCATTGATTCATACTGTATTTATAGTCTACTAAATCCACCCCCCCCAGATCTTTTCCAGATTAACTGCTATTTAGCCATACCTCCCACATCTTGAACTTGTGTTATTGATTTTTTTAAATACCTAAGTGCAAGGCATTACGTTTATAGCTATTAAATTTCATTTTATTTGACTTGGCCTAATATTCTGTCTTTTCAAGATCTTATTGGGTCCTGACTCTAATCTAAAGTGTTAGCTGCTCCTTCCAGGTTTATGTCATTTGTAGATTTGGTGGACCTATTATCTAGTCCTTTATCCATTGATATAAATATTGATAAAATATTGCCAAGCAATAATGCCAGGCACATTCTACCTGACATTCCTTTTAAAGTTGATATAGAATGTATACTCAAGCCAGTCAAAATTTTTGAATACACCTAACTTTACTACATCTTGTCCACAATAATACCATGAAAGATCTTATCATATGCTTCATTCAAATTTGATCAACTATATCTACAGAAGTCCCCTGATCTACTATGTTAGAAACATTGATTTTAAAAAAAAAAGAAAATAAGGCTTGTCTGGCATGATCTGGTTGGTCTTAATGAAGACATGCTAGCTTTTTGTTATCCCTGCTTTTTTCCAGATATTCATGGACCATCCCCTTAATAGCACAGTCTAGAATTTTACAGAACTTGATAATAACTAACATTTCTGTTGTGTTTTAAGAGGTGCAATGTACTTTACACATCTTAGCTCATTTGACCTTCACAGTAATCCTGTGAGGTAGATGCTATTATTATCCCATTTTACAGACAAGGAAACTGAGACTGAGAGAGGTTAATTGATTTGTCCAGAGGCACACTGCTAAGTATCTGAGGCAGAATTTGAGGTCAAGTCTTTTTTAACTCCTAATCTTACGCTTTACCCACTGTGCAGCCTAACTGCTGCAGATGAAATCAAGCCTACTGGCTTGTAGTTTTCAGACTCTATTCTCTTTCCTTTTTTGAAAATCAGGGCAACATTTTCTCTTTTCCAATCCTTTGGAACCTTTCCCATTCAGCACAATGTTTCAGAGATCACTGACAGAGATGCTGATGTGATCAGCAATCACATCACACTGAGATATTTTATCTGGGCTTGGTGAATTGAATTCATTGGTGCCAGCTATGTGCTTTCATACTCATCCCTACTTATCTTCCTATTAACTTTTTTTCAATTTTGTCCTTAATTAGACCCCCACCCTCCACCCCACTAACCACTTTTGGTCTTTCTTTTTTAATCCACAGACCATTCTCCCTGGTAGTGGCAATACAAGCAAAATTAGAATTGAGCAACTCTGTTTTCTCTCCATTTCAAGTTATCACTGAACCCATACTGAGTATTGGTACTATCCCTCCTTTGACCTTCCTCTTTTCCCTCATATAACTTTAAAAAATCCTCTTCTTTTCATCATACTTAGCTTTCTTTGCCAGCCTCAACCATTTTGAGTTTAATATTATTTGTACTCATCCTCCATTACCTGTCCTTATTTTCATCTTCCCTATACAACTTTCACAAAGTTTAAGTTGGTTGATGAATTTCCCGTTCATTCACATTAGTCTCTTTAGATAATTCTCTTTTCTTTCCTCACTGGAATTGTTTCTCTTTGTGTCTTCAAAATTTCATTCTTGAGAGCTTTCCCTCCCCTTTTTGCTAAACTTCCCTTTGGAATTTTAGTCCATGGGATCCTTCTGATCCTTTCTTTGAATGGCTTGAAATTCTGCTTTCCAAAATCTAGGATGCGTGTCAGATTATTCTTGATATTCCTTTTCTCCATCACAAATTCTAAAATGGAGTGGCCACTTCTATCCAAAGTTCCCATCATTTACACACCAGATGAACCAGAGTATTGTGAGAAGCATTTCCAGAATACTAGTTTCAGTCTTTGGTTCCTTCACTTTTTGAAGAGTGAAAGACAAGATAATAAATTTGTATAAGATTTGTAAATGATGATTACTAAACATAGGAAATAATGATTTCTCCCAGTTACAAGTGTTTGATTACAACAGGAGAAAAATGAAGATTTTTATCTATTTACTGATTTAAATGCAGTACTGATTTTTAGGGATTTATAGCAGAAATTCTTGCCCTCAATGAGCTCACCACCTAGAGGGGGAAACAACATGTATACAAAAATACACTCAAATTATAGAGCAGAATAGTAGCAGCTGGGGATATCAGAAAAGGTCACATGTGACATTTGATCTGAGTTTTGAAAATGCTAGAAATTATTTTTTTTGCATCCCCAAGGGGTTTATTTCTGCCTGTAAGAGACGCCCATGGGTGGCAGCCCCAGCTTGGAGCATGCTGTGCAGTTAGAGATCTCTAAGCACCTTAGAGGATGGGGATTAGGGGAGGAGGAAGAGGAGATGGGCAGGGGGGATTGGGTTCTTTCCTAGAGCAGGGGGCTTGGGACTTGGCCCAAGCACAACAGGCAAAGGAGGGATGTACAACCAGTAGGTAGAGGCTCAGCAGGATGGCCAGCACCTCCACTGTGAACCAGGCCAGGGCTGAGCTAGCCTGCAGACCCAGGAAGTCGGGAGAGAACCTGAGGGGAGGTGTGGCAGAGGGCCTGTCCTGCGTCCCCAGATGCTAGAGATTCTTATAGATCTGTTTGCAAATTTGACTTCTTAATATCATATTCTCAGCCCAACCTAGCCAACTTGGGGAAATGACAGCTCTGAAGGAAGAAAGCAACTATTTAAGTGTCTGCTATGTTCCAGGCACAGTGTTAAGTGCTTTACCGGATCACTAAATATATGGTGTTTTTACACCAGAAATATCATTTCATTTGATCCTCGCAGCAACCCTAGGATACAGGTGTTACCATTATCCCCATTCCACAGCCGAGGAAACTCAGGCAGGCAGAGTTAAATGACACCCGGGTTCACAGAGCTGGTAAGTGCCTGAGGCCAAATTTGAACTCAGATTTCCTTGATTCCGGGCCCAGCCCTCTATCAGTAATCGTTTCTCTTTTGGCCAGCAACCTTGAGGGTCTTTCCCTCCCGATTAATTTTTTTTTTTATTAAAAGGACCATCCCTTGATTCAATGAACGGGTATTGCTTCCCTCATTTCCCTGATTCAAGTGAGAACTTGAAAAGACCTTAGGTTAAAAGGACCAACGTCTCCTACTGCATCCTGGACTGTTTCCCAGGATGTATCTGGCAGCTGGACCCAGACGGCTCTGGAGGAGAAAGTGAGGCTGGTGACTTTGTACATCCCTGCCTCACTCAAATCAAAGTCAATTGCAAGCCATCATCATCTCCCTGATATCACGGTCCTCTTCGAGAACGAATGACAAACCACAACCTACTTGTCTGTATAAAATAAACATTTTGGAAAAGAAAGAATAAAATGACAGTAGTTAATATGCTAAGGAGGATGGTAAGTTCTCCGTGTCTTTTCATTATGTGATTCCTTTACGTATCTTTCTTTAAATCTCTTTTAGAGAGATTTAATGTGCCATCTAATGTGCCAGAAGCTTTCCTCCTGGTTCTTGAAACACTGTGGTAGTAGTCAGGTAATTCATCTGTAACCGCTCACTCTTGCTATTCGAACACCTTATATCCTTCTCAATCATGCATGTTCTTAATGAGTAAATAAATGAAAAAATACTTAATATATGCCAGACATTGTCCTGGGCATTTGGGAAACAAATAAAAAGTGAGAGAGTTCCTGCCTGAAAGTAACTTAAATTCTAATAAGGAAGAGAAAACATATATGGCGGAGTAGTAGCCAGAGAGGGATATTATGGTATGGGGACTAATGTGGATAGTAAGTGGAGCCATAGGAGAGTTAAATTGTTACATCCTTTTCAGTGGCAATGGTACTATTGGTTTGATTACCCGGAACAAGAGATGGAAGGGAGAAGCAGAAAGATAGCTGTAATGGCTTCCCAGATCACTAAATATATGGTGTTTTTACACCATATTTGTGGTATTTTTCTTGAACTCATTATTCATTTCTTCTTTTTGGTTGGGTGTTCTATAGCATACTCTCAACACAGTATCACATCTATTTCTCCCTATGTTGATCCTTAGCCAAATGTTTTCCAACATGCTTTCCCCCTCAAGTTCATGAAATTCTTTATATCTCATTAATTTAGCATTTATATGTGCCAGACACTATGCAAATTACCTTCATAATTATTATCTGTATTAATCCTCACAATCCCCATTTTACAGATGAAGAAACTGGGCAAACAGGTGAAGTGACTTGCCCAGCTAGTTAGTTTCTGAGGCCACATTTGAACTCAGGTCTTTCTGACACCAGGCCCAGCATTCCATCCATTCAGCCATCTGTTAACTCCATTAGCCCATTAATCCTGTTCTTTTGGTTTAATGTATATCTTTCCATGGCTGTATACTAAGCATGAGTCAAAACCCACACCATTGCAGTGATGCTACTAAAGTCAAGCTTTTTTCTACCATTATGGACCCCTTATGTTATTCCTCATAATGAATATTCTCACATTTTTTCTTCTCTTCCATAACTCTCAATCTCAAGCTCTGCCCTTCTCTCCCCCTCCTTCACTGTGAAGATTGATGCCATCCAAAGTGGGCCTTCTAAGTTCTCTTCTTTCTCCATTCAGCAAACCCTCTCAGCATCATCAAAGAGCTGCCTCCATAGTCAAATAAGGCCTTGATTACATTACCTTGCATCTCCTCCAGGATCTTGATGAAGCAGCCATCCCCCTCTTTCTGTTTCATCTTTAGTCTCGTTGCTCACTACTGGTGCCATTTGACTACCAACATGCTCAGATATTCTTTATTATATAAAAATTGCTCTTTGTCTTTAACAAGAATGTAGTTACAGTTCCATTTCTCATAATCTTGCTGCAAACAACCTGAAAAAAGTCTGGCTCTGCTACCTGTACTTCCTCATCACCTATTCTACCCACAGTCCCTTATAACTGGCCCCCTGTCTCCATAAATTTCTCTTTCTAAGGCCACTAATGACCTTCTAATTGCCAAATTAAATTGCTTTTCTCCTAATTCTCATTATCCTTGATCTCTCTCCAGCCTTTGACACTGTTGACAACCTTTCTAAGAGATGATACATCCTCCTGGTTCTTTTACCTCTCAAATTAACTCCTCTTCTATCTCTTTTGCTGACTTAATTCTCCTCCTGACCTCTAATTGTGCATTTTCCAGAAGGAAATGGCCTTCCTTTTTTCTCTTTACATATGTCCCTTGGCAGACACATTCCCAGCTTCAACTACATTATGCCTTGACTCCTTGGTTGACCCTCTACCCATTATGCCCCAGTAGAGCAGAAACAGTGCTGTATTTGGAGTTATGGATTATAAAATTTATACTACAAATTTGAGCCCACTGTAAACAGGTTATAGACTTAAGACTAATTAGGTAGGAAATAATTTCTGTTTTACTCAAAATGGTGATCTAGGCATGTCAAAATCATTTGTTGACATGGAATTCATAGAAGCAGCTTGATGGCACACTGGATAGAGTGCTGGGCCTAGAGTCAGGAAGATCTGAGTTCAAATCCAGTCTCAGACACTTGATTGTGTGACTATGCAAGTCATTCAACCTCTCTTTGCTTCAATTTCTTCAGCTGTAAAATGGGGATAAAGACAGTACTTACTTCATAGGCTTTTTGTGAGGCTCAAATGAGATAATATTTCTAAAACACTTAGCACAGTGCCTGGAACATAGTAGGTATTTTATAAATTATTCCCTTCCCTTTTCTTCATATTCACTATTCTCTGCAACTTTTTAAATATAAGGAGAAAGATGCTTCCCATATAAAATGTGACTGTGGTTAGGAACAGTAGAGCCATATAGCTGTTAATGTCTCCTGGAGGGAGCCAGTGCTCTAGTTCCAGAAACCTAGCAAATCATCTTTGACAAATGTAACACAGGAGAGCTGGTGGATAACCCAAAGGTATTGGGGTTGGGTGCACACATCTATCTCTATATATTATAGTTGCCTAGTGCAAAAGAGTGTGAGACTAATGAACATCTCAAGGATCCAGAAAGTCCCTTGATAACTATATACATGTGTAAAATAATAAAGAAAATAAATGCAAGGGTTTGTATTTCCCCAGTCTGAAATTCTATCCAGTTCATTCAAGCCCAAGAAAAATGTGCAGTATTAGCAAAAATCTGTCTTTGCATCTGAAACAAAATATTAATGTTACCACTGATGCACCACTTTCCCTAGACGTTTCTCATTTCATATACTCCTAATAGAACCCGGACACTCCAGCTAATCAATCCACATTAAAGTCACAGCAAGAGGACTTGACATTACTTTTAGAAAATTCCACATGTTAACATAAAGACTGGCATTTTCCATAGCATTAATCTGCATTAAGTAAAAGCTGCTGTTTAAAAACATATTTTCCTTACTTTTTACTAGAAAACTTATCATTTTATCATTTAGAAATTCAATGGAGTATTCTATAGAAAATGCAGCCTTTTGGTTTATTTTTTTTTAAAACCTGAGTACTCACTTCTATTTCATTGCTAACTATCCACCAAATATAACTATTTCTAATGTTTGTCTTCTTGTGTACTCTGATATAGTTTATTTCTCAATCACTATTACCTTAAGTAAGCCTAATAAGCACATTACTAAGAGACCAGTGAAATGGACTTTGAAGTATCGACTTCCAACTAAAGACTGGGTGGTCTAGGGGAAAATATATACCCAGACATTACATCTTTCCATAAAAGCTGATATTATTAAAAATGTGACTATTTTCACATACTGAACAGTATTTATATAATACCAGAAATAATTGCAAGTTTTATTAACTTCATCCTGATATCAATATATTAATGTTAGGAGTGACCATCTTTCTCTGTTTATTGCATACATCTGCGTACATCTTTCTCTGTTTATTGATCATATCTCTAATTTTTGGTGCTTTATACTAATCAAAAGTTGGCCATGGGTGGCTTCTGTTTGTGGATGGCACTGTACAAGTGACATCAGACCCCAGAATAATATAGGGCTTCTTCAATATGTTCTATGCCCACTCATAAGAAATGAGTCTAGCAAATCTCACTGAAAAACGACACAAAGCAAAACAAAACAGATAATGAATGTTTATTGCCCAGACTATAAAATGTGATCAGATGGCCAGTCCATTGGAGTAGTTTACCAATTCATGTATCTTGGACAGGTGCTACAGATAGACAGTATGTTAAGCTAATTGGAGAGAAAGGAGAGTGGGCTGGATTCCATTGGGAAATTATATAGAATTTAATGATCCAAAGCAACTCCTTGACACACAGACCCATGTTTTTAAATACCAATAGCCTCCTGCTTTTGATCTAATGAGTATAAATTGTGGAAAATCACACTTTCTAAAGAATCAAGCTTTTGAGTTAAAGGAATACTTGTCAAGCATAGGCTGCGTCATGTTATCAATAATTATTTGCATACAGAATATGGCATATAAGATAGGATCCAGAAGATGGATGATCAGAAAGAGATGGACAAATTGTGCCATAAGGGCAAGAGACAGCAGTTGCTGCTCTCACATTCAAAGATATTAAAGGACCTAGAGGAAGGCCTCTGTCATATTGGGTGGATCACCAGTAGCAAATATAAGCTTTTGGGGCTAACTCTCCCACCTCCAGTAACACTGGTAAGTCACATCCCCATAGTTTGGCTACTTTCCCCTCCCCCCAACCCCCTAGGATTCTAAGGATGATCCCTGAGAGATTAAGAAGTTTCTCTGTCTAATACTATCACTTGTGAGCCCCCATCTAGGGTAATCTTCTCAATATCAGTTATCTTCCCAATATTAATTTGAACAGCCAGTTTCTTCTCAATATTATCTACCTAGTAATTGCTGATGCCCCAATATAATTTTAACAGATTAATGTCAATTAAATTTTACAAAGGAATGTTTCCTAAAAGATGTAGTAAGAATTGAAGTACAGAAACCCCCCAAACTAGGGAGCACTTTCCTTACGCACCTCAGTCTCTGGGGAGAGTGGACTCAAATTTAACATGGCTACCACTATGCATTTCCCCACCACGTTTAACTCTAGGTTTGTCATAGTTGATAGCCAAGTTGCTCCTTTGTTTGCAGGCCATGGTGTCTCAGCTGTCAGGTCAATGCACTGTGGAGCTGGTTCGGTGCAAGTGATTTCTTAGAGCTGGCTCCTCACCAGGTTCAGTTTTTTCTTCTACCTACAATTTCTTTGGTGGTTCTTTGCTGACTCTTCCAACCTTTTGAAGTTCATGTATTCATGACCTGGTGCTTCATCTCTGATGCTCAGTCACCTAAGATCAGGTAATTGATAATAACATTATCATTAACTCTTTCTGCCCACCCAGAAGCTTACAGCATTTCTTCTTCCTCATTCTTTGTTCTAAAGTTTCCAGGAAACTGGGGAGACAGAGAGGGAGACACAGAGAGAGAGAGAGAGAGAGAGAGAGAGAGAGAGAGAGAGAGAGAGAGAGAGAGAGAAAGAGAGACAGAGAGACAGAGAGAGAGAGAGAGACAGAGAGAGAGAGAGACAGAGAGAGAGAGAGAGAGAAAGAGAGAGACAGAGACAGAGAAACAGAGACAGAGAAAGACAAAGATAGAAAGACATAGTGAGTGACGGAGACAGACAGAAATAGAAACAAAGAGATAGGAGAGATGGAGATAGAGAAGAGACAGAGAGAAACAGAGACAGAAAAATAGAGAGAGACAGAAAACTTTTGTTTGTATATGCACTCAGTTCTGGCTCCATAGCTGGACCACATCTAGAATGCTGTGGTTAGTCCAGGGTGCCACTGTTTATGAAGGACTTGCTAAGCTGGAGCCAAGTCTAGAGAGGGCATCCAGGATGGTGAAGAGTAGATTCCATGTCACATAAGGGACATTGAAGGAGCTTGAGATATTTAGCCTGGAAAAGACAAGACCTGAGGCCAAGACATAATAACTGTCTTCAAGTGTTTGAAGGAATATCATATGAAAGAGGGTTTAGACTTCTTCTGGCTGACCCTGGAAAGCAGAACTAGGAGCAGTACGTAGAAATGGCAGAGGAAAATTTAGGCTTGATGTCAAGATAAACTTCCTAACACAGATGCCCAAAAGTAGAATGAGTTGCCTTAGAAGGTGGAAAGGGACTCCCCTTGTTTGAGATCTTTGAACAGAAGCTGGAGGATCTAGTATGTCTAGTATGCTAAAGCAGCAGGTCCTTTTTGGTTATGGGTTGGGATAGGGAGAATCTAAGGCTCCTTCCAACTCTTAATTCTGTGATTCTGTGTTTGTGCTCTAGATTGATGGAAGGAGGAAAATGAATGAGATCATAAATCTGATGAAGAATTGAATTATTGTCATTCATACAGAAAGAGTTGTCATGGATTTATTCATTAGCCTTCTTCCTCCCCAGAGGAAAACAGGTCACCACCTTGTCCTTTTCAATTACCTTGATGAATTTTTATTCTTTACTATATCTTCCCAGTTACATACAGTCGATTGACCAAACAACCAGCTCTCCAGGTTACATAGTACTACTTAAATGATGAAAATGATTTTTACACTCTTTTCTATTGTTTTTTTTTCTGAAAGATTCCTCCAAGTGTTCCCTTTGACTTTCTCTTAAACTGTAGGAAGAAGTTTCAGAATCTGTTTGAAGGAAGGAATACACTGGAATCTTCATCAATTTTATCTGGCATGCTAAGGATAATGCTTGGAGCAAAGAAATGTAGGGGAAATGCTAAATCATGCTTTTTATCATGCTCCATTGCCTTTTACGTAGGGTTAAATTATTCCTTTTCCTTATTTTTTTCCTATATGAAACTGTATAAGCTGTCTCAGGAGGAGATAAAAAGTTGGATTCAATCCATCAGGCAGTCAGTAGTGTACTAGGTACTGTACCAAGCTCTAGGGATACACAAATCAAACAGACCCATGCCCATAAGCAGTTCAATAAACAACCATTTACTAAGTACCTTCTATGTGCCAGCTGCTGAGATGGATTCAGAGCTGGAAGGGACTTCATTGATCATCTATTTCATGCCCCTTATCTTACATGTAAGGAAAACTGAGTCCTAGATAGGTGAGGTATTTGTGCAAAGTCACACAAGTTGTAAGTAGCAGAATTTAAATCCTGAATCACAGTGTTCAAATTTAATGTTCTTTGCAATACATTAAATTGCTCCCACTTCATTGAGAAGGTGGGACTTGAAGGACAGACATATTTGGTTCTCTGGAGAAAGAGAGAGAGGCTATTCTGAGTGGAAGATGCACCATGAAAAAGTTGTAGAGAAGGGAGCAAGCATGATGTATTCAGGAAATCCTGAGGAGATTAACGTGTGTGTGTGTGTGTGTGTGTGTGTGTGTGTGTGTGTGACATGTGAGATTTGCGCCATAGAAAAACCAGAAAGAAGGTGGGAGGGAAGTCAGATTATGAAGGCTCTTAGGTGCTACGCATAGATAGTTTAGAATGGATCCTGTAAACCAGAAATGTCAAACATGTTGCCCACACCATATTGTAGGCCAACAACACTTCAAAATGTGGCCCAAATTAGATTGAAATGTAATTGGGAAATAAAGGTTATAATGATAATTATAACAAGAATAGCTAACATTTATATAGAGCTTAGTATGGCTGTGTGCCAAGTGCTTTACAATTATTATTTCATTTGATTCTTACAACAACCCTGGGAAATAGGTGCTGTTATTAGACATTTTACAGATGAGAAAACTTAGGCAAACAGAGGTTAAGTGACTTGCAAAGGGTAACATAATAAGAATTCTGAGGCCGTATTTGAACCTAGGTCATCCTGACCCTAGGCCCAATGTTCTTTCCACTCTTTCCACCTCATTGCCCCAATATTTTGTTAAATATTTAACAAAATAAATTAAAACATGTAATACAACATACATAACGTTAATGAGTGGTTTTCCAAGTCCGTATGCAGCCCTTGGGGACCTGTTCCTATTTGAGTTTGACATCACTGCTGTAAGCCATGGAGAGCTAAGGGAAAAAGAAATTTTCCAAATGGTAATGACATGAGGAAAATGGTATTATAAAAAGATTAATATGACATCAGAGTGGAGGACAGAATGGAAGAAGAGGGCAGGGCATTAGTTGGGAGGCTATTACAATAGTCAAGGAGTGATGTGATGAAGGCCTAAAATAGGGTGGAGGCAGAGGGAAAAAGAAATGAATATGAGAGACATTTAAAATGAAGAATCAACAGGATTTGATGACTGATTGAATTACAGGGCATGGAGGACAGGATTAATCAAAAACAGTTCCAAGATTCAAACCTAGACAAAAAATAGAGGTTAGTCCCACTGGTGAGAGAAATAAGGAAGTTGTCAGGAACAGCCAAGGGAAGGAATGGGAAAAGTTAACACAGACACTATAATGGGAACAACAATGTTCTGCTTCAATCATATCTAGATTTTCTTAAAACTATCAAGCTTTCCTGAACCACAATTTCTAATACAATAAATTTCATCTAAATGATAGACTTTTAAAGTACCAGGTGAAGCTTTTATTTCTAATAGATTTTCAGACCATAGTGCTGAAAGAGACCTCAGAGATTATCCAGTCTAATGGGATCTTTCTTTTGGGGGAGTGGGGAGGGGTAAATTAGGGAACCGAGATCCAGAGAAGAAGAAATTATTTGGCCCAAAGGAATTTTGCATAGAACATTTTTTCATTTCTTTTTAGGAACCAAAACCCAGTTAAGGATTTACCTATTAGTCTCAAAAAACTAAAATGCTATACATGCCTGAATGGTTAAAGAGTGAATGAACTTGGGGGGAGTGGAGTCATCCTCCTATGTGAGCCTAATGCCAACTGCATTTATTGTCATTGTCACAATAGCTGGGACCTCAAATCTAGATTCTTCTCAACTGCATGTTGACATTCTTTTTCTTCTTTGAGATCTTCTCTCCAGAAAAGTGAATCTACACCCTTTGTGACAATTTCTATAAATTTGAGCAATTGCACACAGGTGGAAAAATGATTGTGTCCATTTCCAGGTTGTCTACTAAGGTCGTTTGATAATAGATGAGGACAAATGAGACCTCAGAAATAAAGTGAATGCTCAGTTCAGGAAATAATGAATTTCAGAACCTGAAGCTATTCACCTTTTAAGTTTAATATTAATTACCCTTCAAAAATACATCCGGAGTCAATCACTTTGGTCTTTGGAACTCTTTATAATCTGTCTTTAACAAATTGCTGACATCACATTAAACCACAGGAGGACCCTGGAGATGAGACTCTCATCTTCAAAGAGATTCAGCTGTAATTTCAACCACTGAACAATAATATCACGGGGGTAATAGAAACCCATGTTAGATTTCATAGTTAGTCTAAAGAGTTAACACATCAATGACAAAAGTAATTTCAAGAAAGTAGTTAGTTCTTCCCTCTCTCTGTTTGAAGTCGCTCCATTCTTTGGTCCAGTAGTTGGCAAGTTTAGGTGGACTTGCATCAAATTTTGCTATATTTAATCATTTTGAAAATTCAGTAGAATGTAAGCTCCTTCGGGGAAGAGATGGTTTTTAAAATTTTGCCTTTGTATTCTCATTGCTTAGAAGAATGCCTTATGCAAAATAGGTGCTTAATAAATGCTTTTTGGATTGGATTGGAAGTCAGGGTGAGTTATAAGTACTTTTTCGTTTCCTGTGCTTGGAATATCCTACTTCTTACTATCTATCAAATGTTCTTTTCTCCTCTGTTCAAATCTCCCCCAAATGTCAGCATCTCCATTTTCTCTTCCTGGCTAAATACAAACAAAGATTTCTCTTAATCTCATCCACCTGAATTGATAAAAGATTACTCCTGTGAGTAACAATAATAATAGTTAGAACTTGTTCTAAGCACTGCCTAAGTGCTTTACAAATATTATCTCATTTGATTCTTACAGCTACCCTGGGAGATAAGTGCTATTATTATTCCCATTTTCAGTCAAAGAAACTGAGGCAGACAGAGGTTAAGCGACTTATGCTCACACAGCTAGCAAAGAAATCTTCTGAGTTCTAAGCCAGCACTTTATCCACTGAGCCATCTAGCTGCCTGTAACAGTGAAATAAGGGATGTTTGCATCTCTCTACACTCTCTATTACCCACTTTTGGACACCCAGAGTCCTCATAATATTTCCTGGTTAATCAGGACACACCTTTAATTTCCCACTATGCCTTGGCCCTATCATTTATTTCCTACTAATATTCCCTCACATCACTCCATGCTCTGAAATTTTCCTGACTTCCCTTTCCTAGATTTCTATCTCTTATATCCCATTCCCTTAGGATCTTGTTCTCTTCCAGGTGACAGCTAAATAATCCCAGGGGTTAATTTATATCATGTGACCCTCTCATTAGATCATATTATCTATGATCATGAAACAGACTGTGACTGAATTCTGAAGGGACATCTTAATATGTGCATCACAAATAGAATCAGCAATCTAGCAGGGCCACCTTAATGAGGCATTGTAAACAATAGCAATTAACCATTCAACCAACCAGTTCTTTGGTTCTATCAGATTTTGCCACAGTATTGAAAAGGGATTTTCTGATTTTTGTGTAGCTTAATGTAGTCTTTAAAGTTTTTCTACTTTTATTAAAACTTATAAATTGATCCATGAAAGTCTTTGGATTTATAAAAAACATGTATTGTTTGGAATCCTCTGTTGGACAAATAGGCGTTAATAGAGCTATAATGGGAAGAAAAACACAATTAAGTAAGGAGCCATTAGAGGACATGCCTCCTGATGAGATATTACTTTCCTTGGGTATGTCATGACGCACAAAACTAAAGGCCAAGTGACTTCATTCTTCCCAGAAATGGCAGTTTCCCAGCATGACACACCCTGGAGTGTATTCTTGTGGTTTCAGAATGAACTGCATAGTTTTTAATAATTAAAATATTTTTTAGAATGTATTCTCACGTCTAATGAAGTAAAGGATTAAGTAGGAGACATTTCTAGTTTATAGATTGTGTGAGTCATAGATATATAAATACATTTTTATATTAAATTTATTTTTTTCAGTTTCCACCATCACTTTACTTACTATTGACAAAGATCATGAGCACACTTTTTTTAGAAATGGGAATGAGCTCTTGGGCTTCAGGTTGGATTTAACTTTTTTGGACTATAACACTTTGAAGAAGACTGAATGAACCAAGGAAATAATAAATTCAATTTCAGAAATTTTCACACCTTCCGAATTAAAGTTATTTATCATTACCATTTTCTAGTTGCATTGTTGTAAGCCTTTTTCAGGTCAGTCATATTTGGCAAGGTCATTGTTAACGACTACTACTTTCTAACCATGTGAAGGCTGGGGTGAGAGAGAAGGCCCAGTAAAGTGTCCCCTCCTCCCCCACTTGGTTTTAAACAGTGGCTTCCAACACACCACAAATTGAAGAGGTCACATTCTGTTCATTAATGGGTTAGGATGCCCTTTCTTCAAAACTGTCTCTTTCCTTGGAAAAGGGACATAACCTCCAATGATCTTTGGAGCTCACAGAGTTTGGAAAGTAGAAGACACACTTATGAGATGAGTTAATGAATATAGCCTGGTTTCCTAGCAAGAAGGAAAATGACTAGTAGAATGTGACTTGACTTGACCCTCATGAGTACATGGGATTTAAAAACAGGCTTTCTATTTTCTTTCTTTTGACTATAATTTCTTCCTTTTCAGTCATTCAGGAGAACAATATACTCTTGACTTTGCTCTGACCTGGCATTTTTCTCCTCAGGTCGAGCAAAGGAGCAGAGGGTTGACCTTACTCTTGTTCCCATTCCTCTCTCAGTTCTCCCTCTCACTGGGCAAAGAAGCAGAGGCTTGAATTTATTCCATTGTGTCTCCATTTCCCTACCTTTTCTCTTTGTAAAAGAGTGAAATTATATCTCTATCCTACTTTTGTTTCTGGAGGATGGAATAATAAAGAGTATACAGGCTCCTCAGCTCTTATCTAAGCAGAAGTGAATAGAAGGCTACTCTTCTGGCAGGCAGAGAAACATCTAGTAGGCATTTTTTCCATCTTCCTTTCTTTTCTTCTCTGATAGAAATCAGGAAGCCCATTGGACTTATAATAGGCATAATTAATCCATCTCCATCCTCATTTTTGGAATTTTTTTTTGCCTTGTGGTTTTAGGATTCTTTTTAGGAATTCTACTTTCATTATATAAGTTTGTTTTTTTGTTTTATAGATTTGCATTTTTTTCTTGAGGTAGGAAGTTCCCTGGGTATTCCATATTTTCAGCAGAGCTCAACTTATATTGATTTTATATTGTTGGCATTAAACTTCCAATGGTCCATATGCCTAACAGTTCCCATTAAATTACTCTCTTAAACAAAATTGTGATCTTATTTTGTGGGGTCCAGTTCCAGGCACTCAAATGACTTGTGAAAGTACTAGCCCCCAATATAAATGTAACCATCCTTTTATCAAGGCTTGGACTGTATGTCTTGTTAGGGGGCCTAAATTGTTAAAGACCCTGGGAGCTGTATTTCTTCTGAGCTCAGAAAAGGTAGCATAAGATTAGAATGAGATGGTGAAATTTTCTGCTACATGTAAAGTTTTGAAAAGACCTGCTTCTGAGGAGAAAGAGAGGTCAAATCAAGAGGAGAAGATGGTAGTAGCACTTTCCTATGGCCAAATCAAATCACAGTAAAGCAGCAACAGTGGAAACAATGGTGGTGTGATTTGCAGTTCCCTTCCTCAAATCTACACCACTTCCCGGGACACAGGACAATAGCCATCTGAAAGGGCAAGCAATAAGGAAATAACACTGTGTTGTTTTGATCACAGAAACTGTTCAAGTGGTCCTTCTTCTCTTCTTCCATCTTTATCTGGGTACAACTGCCGCTTCTTTCTAAATCTGTTCTTTTGTTCTGTTAAAAATGGCATGTGGGTGGAGCCAAGATGGTGGCTGGAAAGCAGGGACTTGCTTAAACTCTCCCCCAAAAAACTCCAAACATCTGTAAAAATGGCTCTGAACAAATTCTAGAGCTGCAGAACCCATGAATAGCAGAGGGAAGCAGGTCTCCAGCCTGGGATGGCCTGGCTGGTTGCTGGAAAGGGTCTATCACATGGTGCTGGAAGCAGAGCGCAGCCCAGTGTGGGCCGTGCCAGTACAGACCAGACCAGGAGTCCACCAGAGCAGGCCTTAAGGCCATGAATCATTGAGCTGTAGCAGTTACCAGACTTCTTAACCCACAAACACCAAAGACCATGGAGCAGGTTAGTGGGTAAACTGCTAGATCAGGTTAGAGAGTGGTCTGGCCACCAGCCCTGGGGGTGGCAGAAGTGTTGCAGCAGTGGAACTCCAGCTTCAGCTGCTTCTGGAGTCCCTGGCTCACACAGTGGGAGGAATCAAGCAGCAGACCAGAGCGGGAGTGCAGGGCTTGCTTTACACTGCGTGGATCTGGGTCACAATCCTGGTTGGCAGTTCCTGGGGGAGGAGGAGTGCTGCTGTGGCAGAGCTTGCAGTGACAGTGGAGTAGAAGTAGCTCTGAAAACAGCAGTACAGCCCCTAAAGCTTGGGCCAAAGCACTCTCTACCCTACAAGCACTCACTCATACCCTGACAAAAAGCTCAAAGGTCAAGTAGTTGGCTTGGGAACATGGCTAGGCAGCAAAAAAGGACGCAGACTCAGTCTCAGACTCAGACTTTAAAATCTTTTTTTGGTGACAAAGAAGATCAAAACATACAGCCAGAAGTCAATAAAGTCAAAGAGCCTACATCAAAAGCCTCCAAGAAAAATAAGAATTAGTCTCAGGCCATGGAAGAGCTCAAAAAGGATTTGGAAAAGCAAGTAAGAGAGGTAGAGGAAAAATTAGGAAGAGAAATAAGAGTGATGCGAGAAAACCATGAAAAACAAGTCAATGACTTGCTAAAGGAGTCCCAAAAAATACTGAAGAAAATAACACCTTTAAAAATAGACTAACCCAAATGGCAAAAGAGCTCCAAAAGGCCGATGAGGAGAAGAATGCCTTGAAAGGCAGAATTAGCCAAATAGAAAAGGAGGTCCAAAAAACCACTGAAGAAAATACCACCTTAAAAATTAGATTGGAACAAGTAGAAGCTGGTGACTTTATGAGAAATCAAGATATTATAAAATAGAACCGAAGGAATGAAAAAATGGAAGACAATGTGAAATATCTCATTGGAAAACCACTGACCTGGAGAATAGATCCAGGAGAGATAATTTAAAAATTATTGGACTACCTGAAAGCCATGATCAAAAAAAGAGCCTAGACATCATCTTTCAAGAAATTCTCAAGGAAAACTGCCCTGATATTCTACAGCCAGAATCCAACGATTGCCTTCTGAAAAAGATCTCCAAAAGAAAACTCCTAGGAATATTGTCGCCGAATTCCAGAGTTCCCAAGTCAAGGAAAAAATACTGCAAGCAGCCAGAAAGAAACAATTTGAGTATTGTGGAAACACAATCAGGATAACACAAGTTCGAGCACCTTCTACATTAAAGGATTGAAGGTCTTGGAATATGATATTCTGGAGATCAAAGGAGCTAGGATTAAAACCAAGAATTACCTACCCAGCAAAACTGAGTATAATGTGCCAAGGCAAAATATGAATTTTCAATAAAATAGAGGAATTTAAAGCTTTCTCAGTGAAAAGACCAGAGCTGAATAGAAAATTCGACTTCCAAACCCAAGAATCAAGAAAAGCATGAAAAGGTAAACAAGAAAGAGAAATCATAAGGGACTTACTAAAGTTGAACTGTTCTGTTTACATTCCTACATGGAAAGATGATGTGTGTAATTCATGAAACCTTTCTCAGTATTAGGGAAGTTGAAGGGAATATACATACATACATACATACATATATGTATATGTATATATATATATATATACACACACACACACAAAGGGCACAGGGTAAGTGGAATATGAAGGGATGGTATCTAAAAAAGTAAAATCAAATTAAGGGATGAGAGAGGACTATATTGAGAGAGGGAGAAAGGGAGAGATAGAATGGGGTAAATTATCTCACACAAAAGTGGCAAGAAAAAGCAGTTCTGTTGGAAGGGAAGAGGGGGCAGGTTGAGGGGGAAATGAGTGAATCTTGCTCTTGTTGGATTTGACCTGAGGAGGGGATAACATAGACACTCAATTGGGCATCTTACCCCACTGGAAAGTAGGGGGAAGGGGATAGAAAAGGGGGGATGATAGAAGGGAGGGCAGATAGAGGGAGGAGGTAATAAAAAGCAAACACTTTTGAAAAGGGATAAGGTCAAGGGAGAAAACTGAATAAAGGGGGACAGGATAGGATGGGGGGAAATATAGTTAGTCTTTCACAACATGAGTATCGTAGGAGTGTTTTACATAATGATACATGTGTGGCCTATGTTGAATTGCCTGCCTTCTCAAGGAGGATGGGTGGGGAGGGAAGAAAGGAGAGAATCTGGAACTCAAAGTTTTAAAAGCAGATGCTCAAAAAAAAGTTGTTTTTGCATGCAACTGGGAAATAAGATATATAGGGAATGGGGCATAGAAATCTATGCTGCCCTACAAGAAAGTAAGGGAAAAGGGGATGGGGGGAGTGGGGTGACAGAAGGGAGGGCTGACTGGGGAATGGGGCAATCAGAATATATGCCATCTTGGAGTGGAGGAAGGTAGAAATGGGGAGAAAATTTGTAACTCAAAATCTTGCGGAAATCAATGTTGAAAACTAAAATATTAAATAATAAAATAATTGTTAAGAGAAAAAATGGCATTTGACTCATCCATTCTTGTTTCTCAAAAACACTTTTAGTTCCTCCTGTCCTTTGAATTTTTTTGTGTCACTCTGTTCATGGCATGAGGGTACAGCACAGTTCTGGGAGACACATGGGAGAGAATGTCCTTTCCCAGCACAGTACTGAGATTCCCCTAATAACAACAATAATAGCTAGCACTGATATGGTGCCTTAAAGCTTGCAAAGTGCTTTATATATAGATATACACACATACATATATATGTATGTATACATATACACATATACATATGCACACACACATATACACATATAGTCTCATTTTATCCTCACAACAACCAACAACCAAGTTAGTTAAGTGCTAATGTTATCTGCAATACAGATGAGGAAACTGAGGCTGATCTGTTAAGTGATTTGTGTGGAGTCACAGGTATTAAGTGTCTGAAGCAAAATTTGAACCCAAGCCTTTCTGACTTCAAGGCTAAGGCTCCATCCACTGTGCCATCTAACTGTCTGTCCTGCAGCCCCTTGCTAGAATTTTTTTCTCTCTAACTGGGGGTAAAATGATAAGCTATTCATGCATTTCATAACTATGCTAAGGGCAGAACTATTGCAAACTGGAACATTTCAAATCCATCCTATGAGACTCCAAGCCTAATGTGGTGACCCTAAAGGTTACATAAACTTGATAAACATTCAGCAAAAGGATTTAATGTCTGTGTCCACTTCCAGTGGACCCCTGTTCTTAAAACAAGTATGGGAGAGTGAGGAGGATAAGTTGCTTTCTGCATGTTGTAATTAATTTATGGAAAAATGAAAGAGTGGGGGGAGAAGGGAAAAGGTAAGTAAGAAAGTATTAAAATAATAGTTTATGATTACAATGTTTTATAATAGGAAATGAAAACTAAGAGTTGGTATAGAGAGTAGGACAAGTGACCACATTCCGCAAAAGAAAATGAAAAGTATTTTAGATCAAATTATAATGTGAACACAGTCTTAGGCATGTATCTTATAGCTAGTCATTAACCATTTTAATAAAGCATAATACTAACAAAATATTAGCCTAAGAATATCATACTGATGAAATGAGTTATCCAAAATGTAATGAAAACCATGTGTTTTCTTTTAATTAAATTTTAGAAATTAAATTTCAACTCTGCTCCCCATGATGGTGCAATGAAAATATGGCATTCTCCATGCCTAGTATATAATAATGTGGTAACTGAAAAGTAGCTCTCTTTTTATAGAGCTAGTAGTGGAACTTTTTTAAAAATAATTTTTATTGATGCCTTCTGGTTTTTACATCATCGCAGTTATCCACAGTATCCCTCCTTTTCCCCCATACCAGAGAGCCATCCAATATAACAAATAGCATTTTTAAGACAAAAAAAAGAAAAAGAAGAGGAAAAAATATCAGCTCAGCTGATTGATACATTGGAAAAAGTCCAAAAATAGTGCAATGTGTAACACCTCCCTGAGTGGGGGGGGGATTGGAAATATTCTCTAGTATCCTTTCATTCGAATTTCTTTATAATTTTGTTAATTCACTTTTAATTGTGTGTGTCTGTTCTTTCCATTTACATTGTTATAGTTATTGTATATATTGTTTTCTTGGCTCTGTGTACTTTACTCTGCATCAGTAAGTGCAAACTTTTACATGCTTTTTTGTATTCATCTAAGAAAAAAATGTTGAAAACCCATTGAGGGCAGGAACATAGACAAAGGTATCTTCTTCTATACATACACACACACACTATCACACATATATACACCCATGAATGTGCTCACACCTCATAGATGGTGTTTTTTTTTCTGCAGAGCTCCAACAATCTTGATGATTTTCCCCCTTTTACTTTATTCATGTTTAATAACTAGATTTCAAAGCTTCAGATGCAAAGCCCATCTCTTAAAGCACAGTAATATTCCATGACATTCATGCACTACAATTTGTTTACCTATTTCCCAGTTAATAAGCACCTACTTTGTTCCAATTCTTGGCTATCACAAAAAGTTCTACTATAAATATTTTCATGTATAGGGAGACTTTCTTCTTATTGATGGCTTTCTTGGGGTAGAAGACCTATACTGGAGTCTCTGTCACAAGTGGTATGGACATTTTGGTCACTTTATTAATTCCAAAACAGCTGCATCATCTCACAGATCCAACAACAATGTATTAAAGTGCCTATCATTCCATAATCCCTCGTACAGTGAATAGTACAACTTTTTTGTCATTTTTGTAAGTTTGCAGGGTATGAGATGGAATCTCAAGGTTGTTTGAAATTTCATTTCTTTTATTATTAGTGATTTGGAGTATTCTCTCATGTGTTTGTGAATATTTTGCAATTCTTTTGAGAACAGTTTGTTCATTTCTTTGACCGCTTACTAATTGGAAAATGGCATATATGTGTCTATACATACATATGTATGTATGCATATTATATATGTGTATGTATGTATTTTTGTATAATATCCACATATGTTATATATAGTTGATATCTTAGACAGCAAACCTTTATTAGAAAAATTTGATATAAAGATATCTTTATTTGGCTGCCTCCTTCTTTATCATTAATTTTATCTGTGTTGAAGTTTTTTAGTTTTGCATAATCAAAATTATCTACTTTATCTTTTGTAATTGCCTCTATCTCTTTTTTGTTTAAGAATACATCTGCTACCCCTATCTGTGAGAGGTTTATGATTTGCTTCTCTTCTAATTGATCATAGTACAGTCTTTAATATTAAAGTCTCATGTCCATTTAGAATTTATTGAAGATATAGAGTGAGGTGTTGGTCTAAGGCTAATTTCTGGCAGATTGCTTTCTAGTTTTCTCAGAGTTATTTTTTTTAATAAGATAAGGAGTTTTTCCTAGGTAATTTATGTTTTCCATTTTATCAAACATTAGGTTATTGACTTTCATTGTTCTTGATTATTTTTTCTTTGCTTATTTGGTTCCAGTGATCTATCTTGGTATTTTAAAAACTATACTGAATAGTTTTGATGACTGCTGCTTTATAGTATAGTTTTGGGTCTGGAATTGTTATGCCCCTTTTGATTCTATTTTTTTGTCATCATTTCCCTTGATATTCCAGATATTTTGTTTTTCCAAAAGAATTTTTTATTTTATCATGTTTTGTAAAGCATTCAATTGGTAATTTGATTGATATAACTATAAAAATATAAATTAACTTTGGTAGCATTGACATTTTAAATTGGCACATCCTAGGCATGCACACTGATCATTTCTTTAGCTGTTTAAACTGTTTATTTCTTTAAGAATCACTTTGTAATTGAATCTATTCAACTCTTGTTTACTTTGGTATGTCGATCCCCAGAAATTGTATGCATTTTGTCATTATTTGGGATCGGATTTCATTTTATATTTCTGCTTCTTGGATTTTATTATTATCATTATATAGAAATGCTATGTTTTTGTAGCCTGGATCTTTTGCTGGAGGTATTATCTTAATCAGTATCTTTGTTGAGTATGATTTTCCAAACATAGCATCATATCATCAACAAAGAGGGAGAGTTTTATCTCCTCTTTACCTATCTTTATGTCTTTAACTTCCTTCTCTTATCGTATTGCTGTTGCATTTCCAAACACTAGCAAATAATACTGGGGAGAATGAACAACATTGCTTCACTCATGTATTTATTGAAAAAAGGTTCTAGTGTATCCCTATTGCATGTGATTGACCTTTTTTCTTGGTGTTAGAAAAATGCTTTTTTATTATATTAAAAAGGTCCCTCTACACCTATATTTTGTAAGTTTTTTTAAACTTAAATGAATTCTGTACTTTGCAATAGGCTTTTTCTGATTCTACTGAGATAATTATGTGTTTCAAATTTTTTTAGAAAAAATTGATCAATTATATTTATTGTTTTCCTCATCTAGAAATATCCCTTCATCCCTGGCACAGATGTCTAATACTATGTATATTTTAAATGGGTAATTGGTCCCAGAGTTGAACAGGAAGAAGATAGCAGGCTGTATTGCTTTTGGAAAATTGCAGAATTTCCTTACTGATCCCATGCTTCCCATGAATAAAAGGCCCCCTTTGTCATTAATGAAATTCTACCATTGCTGCTATATGAAAGAATGAAACTGTCTTTAGCATGTATTATATTTCCAAGCCACTGTGCTAAGCACTGGAGATACAAACAGAAAAATAAGATAGCCCCTGCTTTCAAGAAGCTTACATTTTATTTTTAAAATAAGTTTTATTGATGTTTTCTGTTTTTTACCTCACCATAGTCTCACATATATTCCTTCTCCTCCACCTCCCAGAGAGCCATCCCATATGGTAAATAGTATTTGGTGCTGGGGGCGGGGGGGGGGGGGAACTTAGCAAACTGATACATTGAAAATAAATCTGAAAACATGTATAATATGTAACAACTGTGGACCTCCTGCAACCAGGAAGAGGTGGGTTGCGGATATCTTCTCATACCTCTTCAGTCAAATCCCACTCAATCTTTATAATTTTGTTACATTTTTTTGAGGGGGAAGTCAGGGCAATTGGGGTTAAGTGACTGGCCCAAGGTTACACAGCTAGTAAGTGTGTCAAGTGTCTGAAACCAGATTTGACCTCAGGTCCTCCTGACTACAGGGTCGGTGCTCTACTCACTGTACCACCTAACTGCCCCTCCCTCTTCATTCTTCATTCTTTTCATCATTTCCTTTGGTATTCCAGATCTTTTGTTTTTAAAAATAAATTTTGTTATTATTTTATCGAGTTTTGTAAAGTATGGCCTTGGTAACTTGATCAGTATAGCATTAAAAGTATAAATTAATTTGGGTAGTATTGTCATTTTTATTATATAGGCAAAACCTAGTCATGAGCATGGAATACTCCGCCAGCTATTTAGATTTTCTTTCCTTCTTTAAGGAGTGTTTTGCTGTTGAATCTACACAAGTCTTTTGTGTCCTTTGGGAGGTTGACCTCATATATATTCTGCATTTTGTAGTAATTTGGAATGGAATTTCCCTTTGTATTATTGCCTTTTCTGAGGGGAGAAGGCAGGGCAATTGGGGTTAAGTGACTTGCCCAATGTCACACAGCTAGTAAGTGTGTCAACTGTTTGAGGCCAGATTTGAACTCAGGTCCTCCTGACTCCAGGGATAGTGTTCTACTCACTGTGCCTCCTAGCTTGTTGTATTTTGTTGTTATTATGTAGAAGTGCTGTTGATTTTTGAAGATTTATCATGTAGCCTGCAACTTTGCTGAAATAATTAATTATCTCAACTATTATCTTTGCTGATTCTCTGGGATTTTCCAAATAAATCATCATATCTTCAGCAAATATGGATATGACACTTGATTTTGGTTTTAGATAAACAGTGTAGTCTTTTTGGTAGAATTTTGTTGCAAATTTTTGAGTCGATGTAGATTAATGATATTGGCATAAAGTTTTATTTTCATGTTTTATCTTTCACTAGTTCAGGTATTAATAGGATACTTGTCTCACAATATTTTAGGATAATTTGTGGCACTAACTATTCTTTAAAAATTTGGTAAAATTCTTCTGTGAATCCATCATGAGCAGGGGGTTTTTCTTTGGTAGTTTCTTTCAGCTAAATTGATTTCCTTTTCTGAGATTGAGTTATTTAAGTTCTCTATTTGACCTTCTGTTAGGGTGTTTATTATCTTCAAAGGTATTTCTCTGCTTCTTTTGTGTTCTCAGTTTTGTTATCATATAGCTATACATATGTTCTTATTATTCTTTTTTATTTTTTTCTGATTTTTCTGTGATGTCATCTTTCTCATTTGCTATTTTGTTGATTTAATTTTCTGCTCTCTTTTTAATCTGATTAACTAAGAATTTACTAATTTTAGTCTTTTCAAAGAAACTGCTTTAGTTGTATTTATAATTTTTATGTTTTTTGTTTTGATTTATCTAGTTACCCTCTAATTTTCAATATTTCCTCTTATTGTTTATTTTAAACTTTCTAATTTTTAAATGTATATTTAGTTATCTAATCCTCTCTTTTTCTAATTTGCTAAAGTATGATTGAAAGGATATTATTTTCCCCCTGAGGATTGCTTTAGCTACAGCCTAGCAAATTTGGTATGTTGTTTCATCATTATCATTTTCTTTTACATAGTTACAAATTGTTTCCATGATTTGTCCTTTAACTAACTCTGCTTAAGATGTCATTGTTAAGTCTCCATTTGTGTCTGTATCTTTTATTTGTAGTCCATGAACCAATTTCTATTTTTATTGCATCATGGTCTCTAAAGTATATATTGAATATTTCTACCTTTTTGCATTTGTGAGCATTATCTCTGTGCCCTAGTACATAGTCAATTTTTGTAAATGTTCCATGTGGTACATTGAAACCCATCTATCTATCTGTCTATCTATCTATCTATCATCTACATATACATATGTGTGTATGTAGGTAGATAGATAAATAGGTTTCAATGCACCACACTATATTTATATATACCCAATATATACATACATATATACACATACATATACATACATATATACACATACATACACATACACATACAGAGTGTATATATATATATATGTACTTTTACATATATATTATATATATTGCTGTTCCTTTTAGAAGTGGCCACAAATTTGTTCAGTTCTATATTTTCCCTTTTGTTTATCTTTCTATTATACTTATCCAAAACTGAGAAACAGATATTAAAGCCTCCTGTCACTATTGTTTTAGTCTATATTTTCTTGAAATTCAGATGTTTACTTTATGAATTTGAATGCTAAAGCATTTGGAGTTCATAAATTTGTTACTGATATTGCTTTGTTGTCTATGGTTCTTTTCAGTATATTATAGTTTCCTTGTTTTTCTCTTGATTTTTTGAATGTTTGTTTTTCTTTTGTCTGATAGCATGATGCCAATTCCTGCTTTTTTGGATTCACTGGATGCATAATAACATTTTTCCATTCCCTCAGTTTTGTGTTGTGCATGTCTTTGTTTTTAAATGTGTTTCTTGTAGGCAACAGATTATAGTTTTTTTTAAAATTTAGTTTCCCTATCTGTCATTCTTTTTCCTTTTATTGGATTGTTTAATCCATTAACATTTAAAGTTGTAAGAGTTAGGTTTATATTTTCCTCCATCTCTAAATTCTTTTAAAATTATGTTTTCCATATCCTGCTATAAATACAATATTATGTTTTTTCAGTTACTTTATCTTAATCTTTTATTGAAGTGTTTCTGTTTCCATTAGCTCACTTTCACCCTTCATCCCCTCTTCTTGTTTCCTTTTCCTTTAGGGTTTTGCTTTTTAGTTCCTCTCTTCTGCTTTTATCTGATTATATATTTCTTCCTCTCTGTTTTCCTCTCAGTCAAGTAGATTCTCCTTTGCTCTCCTCTCTTTTAGGTAGTCCTGTTCACTAGTTTTTAAAATTTCATATTCTATGTCCCTTTCCAAAAAAGGATTTTTCTTACTCTCATTATCCAACTTCTCTTTCTCTTTACTTTAGACTAGGGGTAAGGAACCTGCTGTAAAGTTTGGATTCAGTCAAAGGGCTACACTTAAGGACCTAGAGGGCCACATGTAGCCTCGAGGCTGCAGGTTCCCCACACTGCTCTAGATCCTCATTATCTGATTTATGACCCCTATACTCATCTGGCCTTTTTCTCTTTATTCTTCATACAATCAAAGCTTCTAAGTTATACATTCTAGGCCCTCCCATCTAGATGCTTTCTGCCATTGCTTTGCAGGGGCTCGTCCCCTTTTCCATTATGCCTCACTCTCAGAATAATACCAATTATAGCAAGTGTCAGAGAGAGCACTGCCCTATTGTAAGGCCCCTCCCTTTGCATTGATTTATACACACTTTTGTTAACCTTTTTTTCCCCCTACATATGCCTGGAAATCTCTGTGTCCATGCTCTTCCATTCCTCTGCATGCCAGTTAACCTCATGGGTTTCTACTCCCTTACCTTCCCTGGACAAGTACACTTTTCAAGCTCTCAGACCCCTAGGCCTTAGCTAGTGTAACGTCCTCATCTCCCTTTGTCCATGGGACCATCTATTAGTGGGATTCCTTACCAAGACCAAAGTAAGGCCACCTTTCTTTCCTTCCCTTTTCAATTTTTCTCTTCCTACTCACCCACTCTCGTATAGGTCTCTTTCTGAGACCACAGAGGTCACCCTCTCCTCATTGCTGACCCTTGATTTGACCCTAGCACATCAATCACTGTTTATTCTCCTGCTCTCTCTCCACTTTCATGTACCCTTTCATGTTGTAAGATTGTCCCACGACGGAAACATTCATCTATAGGCAAGGTGTCGCCAAGTTATGCCCGCTTTCCATCTCTTCAAGGTAACCTCCAGATTTCTTTCTTTACCCCATATCCTTATTTACATTTTTAAAAAAGTCTTTTACAGGTCTCTCTATTGTCATTTTGTTGCTATTTATGTTCTTGCCTGCTGCTTTTATTCACGCCTATTTCTTTTCAGCTTTGGGGGGGGCAGGGTTTGAGAAGGAAATAATTTCTTCAGTTAGGATTTTCTTTTAGAACTGTTTCCAAACTCTCTCTCTCTCTCTCTCTCTCTCTCTCTCTGTCTCTCTCTCTTTCTCTCTCTCTTTCCTCTCTCTCCTGTATGTCCATCTTTTATTCTATATAATTAAGTTTAGATTTGCAGGATAGGTGACCCTAGTCCACATCCTGAGCTCCACTGCTTTTGGGAATACATTCTATTCCCTCCTACATTTTCTTGTGGATACACAATAATCTTGTGTTGTTGCTCTACATTGTGGAATTCCCATTCTTCTTTCAAGAGACGGGGGCATGATAGGTGAATGTATAACATATGGGCTGAATGAGGTCATTAGTGTCAACCCATATATTAAATATTAGTAAAGTTTATTTTATTTAATATATTTAGATAAATAAAAATAGAAATTATAGTATTTGCTTCCTATCTTCCAGGAGATCATTTTGTATACTCTTTAGGGGTCTTGTACTCTACTTTAGCAAAGATTGGTCTAGTAAAGAGAGGAGAAGGTCATAAACTAGGCCAAATAGATGCAGTAGATATTGTAGAGGGAGAACTGATAATATTTGTTAATTGATTATATGTGGGAGGAGAGTTAAAGGAGTAAAAGACAGAGTAAAGGTAAAGGAGAGAGAAGAGTGAAGGTTGTAAACCTAAGAGACTGAAAATATGCCAGTATGAAATAGAAGGACATTTTTGAATAACAATATATTAGAACAAAATATGTTGAGTTCCATTTTGGATATGGTGACTTTGAGATACCTGTGAGACATAGCAGGCAAAGATGATCAAAAGGCTGTTGGAAATACAGAACTGACATTAAGGGGAAAGGTTATAGGGCTGGATATAAAGATTTGGTAGTTGATAGATATCAGAATTAAGATAATAATCTGTATAAGTAGAGCTCATACATATAGATGGATCATAAAGTTATAGATGCAGAGCTATGATGGACCATACAAGCCACCTAGTCCAGCCACCTCAGGTTACAGGTGAAGAATTGACCCAAAGATATTAAGTGACTTGACCAAAGTCACATAAGTGATATACAGCAGAGCCAGAATTAAAATGGAAATCTTTTGACTTCAAATCTAGCACACTTTTCTATGTACCATGACCCCACTTTTCCACAAATACTTCTGAGAACAACTTGCTTTTCTGAAGTTGCCTCCAGCCAGGTGCAGAGAGGGAACAGACAAGACCAGAAAGCCAAAGGAATTTAAAACTAGAGTCATATGATTTAGAACTAGAAGGGCATTGCAGACCATCTAGGCCACGAGTTCTTAACTTTTTTTATGTCTTTAACCCCTTTATCAATCTGGTGAAGATTATGGAACCCTTCTCATAACAATGCTTTCAAATGCATAAA
This sequence comes from Trichosurus vulpecula, assembly GCF_011100635.1. NCBI lineage: Eukaryota > Metazoa > Chordata > Mammalia > Diprotodontia > Phalangeridae > Trichosurus > Trichosurus vulpecula. The sequence continues at coordinate 135,896,274 of NC_050573.1, read as the reverse complement.
ATGCATAGGATTACAAAGGATACCACAGACTAGTGAAAATCAAGATGTAATTTCTCTCTCATGGTTACCTCTGGCCCTGCAGCACCCATTATCTACTAACAATGATCACTGAGAATGTAATTACATCTTCTCTCCCTTTATCTCTTTTGAGCAATGAATAGAGAAAAGCTACAGTAGGCAAGGGGGATGTTGACCATGGCAGGAGGAAGAGAGGGAGCATGACAAGGATAATGAAAAAGGAAGCAATTCCTAACAGTAGCAGAAATGAGAGGAGTGCTGAAGAGGGTTAGAGACTGAGCAGAAGACAGAACTCCAGTCAATAGAGAAGCCTTCTGCAGTGCCCATCTGAAGTTGTCGCACCCAGCACAGAAAACAGGGTTGACATGCACTCAAGAAGAATGGAATCACTGAGAAGGAGAATACAGGACACAGAAGTGTCTGGCGAGTCACTAGGGACAATTGTTCCTTATCACTCTCCAGCATTTTCATTCATAACAGAGTTATTTAAGGCAGAGTAATAATAATGATAAGTAGTAGTAGCAGCAGCAGCAGCAGCAGTAGTAGTTAGTTAGTTAATAATAATAAAACAAGTATTAGGACAGAGCACTAATGTCCTGACATTAACAAAAAATAAAATGGAATTAGAGCGGAGTCTACAAACTATAGGCCAGTGAGCCTGACTTCAATTTCTGACAAACTCTTGGAATATATTTTTAAGGCCTCATTAGGTAACACCTAGAAAAGGAAAGTAGTAACCAAAAAGTGCCGGTATGACATTATTTTTTTAAGGCGTTATTTGCTTCAGTATTTTTGGGGTCTTCTTTAGCAAGCTGTTGACTCATTTTTCATGATTTTCTTGTATCACTCTCATTTTTCTTTCCAATTTTTCCTCTACTTCTCTTACTTGATTTTCAAAATCCTTTTTAGGCCAGCAACCAATTCATATTTTTCTTGGAGGATTTGGATGTAGGAGCTTTGAATTTGTTGTCTTTTTTTGGTTGCATGTTTTGATCTTCATTGTCACCAAAGTAAGATTCTACAGTCTGATTTTTTTCCCACCGTTTGCTCATTTTTCCAGCCAGTTACTTGACTTTTTAGATCTTTGTTAAGGTAGCACTGTGCTTCCAGGGTGGAGGGTGTACTGTCCCAAGCTTCAGCGGTTTTGTGCAGCTGTTTTCAGAGATACTTCTAGGGACCTTTAAATTTTCAGTTCTTCCAAGGTGGTATGATGGAAGGAGAGGTATTTACTCCTCTGCTGGCCTGTGCTCTGGTCTGTGAGTGACCACAAGCACTCTTTTCTGTCTTGAAACTGTGAGGAGGATTGCCTCTTCACCGCCACCACACAAGCTCTACCAGGCCAGTGTTCTTCCTCACCCCAGGACTGCCACACAGGACTGTGACACAGGTCCAAGCATGGGCAAAGCAAAAGAACTCTGCCTCAGCACCAGCAAAGAGATCCCTGTAGTGCCCCCTCTGATCAGTTGCTTGATCCCTTCCCCTCACCCCTGTCTGTGGGCCAAGAGCTCCAGAAGCAGCCACTACCACTAATACCACCACTGCCCTGGGACAGGGGCAGGACTGCACTTCTCTTTCACCCAGATCTGCCAGACCTTTCCTACTGACCTTCTAAGTTATCTTTGGCATTTGCGGGTTGAGAAGTGTGGAAACTGCCACAACTGCCAGTGATTCAGCCTCCTTAGGCCTGCTCCAGCCTTTCTGTGCCAGCCCTGCCCTCACTGGACTGCGCTTTTCTCTCAGACTGGTACAACAGACCTTTCTGTTGACCTTCCAGGTTGCCCTGGGTTGGAAATTTGTTTCACTCTGTCATTTTATAGGTTCTGTTGCTCTAGAATTTGTTTAGAGTCATTTTTACAGGTATTTGGAGGAGTTTGGGGGAGAGCTCAAGCAAGTCTCTGCTTTTACTCTGCCATCTTGGCTCTGCCCTGTATGGCATCATTAAGAATAGACCATAGCAGACCTAATGTCCTTTTAAAAATATAGTTCCTAATGGTAGATCGGGGAAGCTTAGAGATAATTTGCCTAAATTATAGGAAAAAATCAACAAAGTCTCTTATGCTATTCTTACGGACAAGATAGAGTTTAACTCTACACTGTCTTCTTCTCTCAAGTTCCTTGACCTTTATTGCCAATCTTGCCATATCAAGACTCAGCCTGGGATTACTCCTACTATCCACTCTTTTGATTCCTTTCTATGTGCTGCTGAACAAAGAAATTTATGAAACCACTGACTGGATCCACTATAATTTATGCTGCATAATCTCAACTGGACTTTCACTATCGATTTACTATTTCCATTCAACTAGTAGTGTGTGGGAAGTAGCTCCAATTGGTTCATGAGAACTGAATGTTAAATTTTTCAGTGTTGACATTTACACTGTGGAAATCAGGAGATACTAGAAATCAGTACTTGATTTATTGTTTTGTTGATTGGACAGAATTAAGAATGTGATGGAGAAAATGCTGATAATTTAGGTTAAACAAATGTGTATCATACATACATTTTCTTTTATCGTGAAAGGCAATTATTAAACATATACCAGCACACCTTTGCATTCAACACAACACCTTTTCCAAACTTTTTAATTCCTCTTTAATTGTCCCATAGTTCTCCCTACCCCCACTCTCACAGCTGAGAACCTTGCCTCATATTTCATTGAAAAAAATTGAAGCTACTTGTCGATACCTCGCTCTACCTTGCTCTAACTTCATATCACATTAATCAGCTGTCTTCTACTACTATCCTCCTTTACCCTTCTCTCATGTGAAGAGGTGGTCCTTCATCTTGTCAAGGCAAACCCCTCTACATGCAGTTGTGAACCTATTCCATCCCATCTTCTCCAGGAGTTTGCCTTCTCTATCTTTTCACTTATTTTCAACAGCTCCCTATTTCTGCTGTTTCCCTATTACTTATAAGCATGTCCATGTTTACCCCAGCCTCCAAAATCTTTTCTTGACCCATCCAACCCCATTAGATAACATCCCTTCCTTTTTGTGGCTAAACTTTTTGAGAAGGTTATCTCCAATAAGTAACACTCTCTTGTTAACTCTGCAGTCTGGCTTCTGACCCCATCATGAAACTATATTTCCTCTCTCTAAAGTTACTAATGATCTCTTAATCGACAACTCTAATGTCCTTTATCTCAGTCCTCATCCTTCTTGATCCTCTCTGTAGCCTTTGACACTGTCAGTTACCTTCTCCTTGATACTCTCTTCTCTCTAAAATTCTGCGACAGTGTTCTCTGTCTTGCAGCTCCTGAGTCCTTTGCTGGATCTTCATCCAGGTCACACCTGCTGACCCTGGCTGTTCCCCCAAGGCACTATTATAGATCCTCTTCCCCCTCTGTACTATTTTGCTACTAGGCAATCTCATTAACTCTGACTGATTCAACTATTATCCTTTGAAAATAATTCTCAGATCTAATTTCCTCACTCTAAACTCTTTCTTGACCTTCAGTCTCATATCTCCAACTGCCTATTGGACATCTAAAATGAGGTGTCCTGTAGACATCATAAATGCAACATATCCAAAACTGAACTCATTCTTTCCCTGCAAAGTTCTCTGATCTTCTTAACTTCCCTATTACTGTTGTGAGCATCACCATCCTCCCAGTTACTTAGGCTTGCAACCTGGTGTCATCCTTGACTCATCCTTCCTCTCTCTCTCTCTCTCTCTCTCTCTCTCTCTCTCTCTCTCTCTCTCTCTTCATATTCTCATATCATGTCAGTGGTCAAGTTCCATCATTTCTACCTCTGAAACATCTCTTATATATGCTCTGCTACTTACCACCACTTTGGTCCAAGCTCTTGTTGTCTCATGCCTATGTAACTAGGCAATGGCCTTTTGGTTGGTCTCAAGTCTCTTCCTATGTCAACTCCTTCTCCACTGAGTTCAAATTGGTTGGTCTGACCATGTCATTTTCTTTCTCCAACTCCAGTGGCACTCCATTACTCCCAGATTTATTTGTCTAGCTATCACCTCTCTCCTGGGTTCCAGTCTCACATATCCAACTGCCTATTGGATATCTCAAGCCAGGTATTCTGCACATGTCTTAAACTCAACATGTATGAGTTAAACTCAATATGAATTATGGACTCAATATGAGCTTAAACTCAATATGAAATCCTTTCTTTGCCCTTAAAGCTGTTCGTTACCTGAACCTTCCTACTTTTCCTGCCTTTTTATACTTTAATCCCCTCCTTGTACTCTGCAGTCCTGTAACATTGACTTTTTTGCTCTTTCTCACATAAGACACTCTATCCCGACTGTGCTTTTCTCTCTCTTTTTTAATCTCTGCCATCTGGATTTCTTTGCTTTATTCAAGTTTTAGCTGAAGTATCACCTTCTGCAAGAAGTGTTTCATAGTCTTTCTTCATCTTATTGCCATTCCTCTGATAGTATTTCCTATTTATCCTATATATAGCTTGCTTTGTATGTAGTTGTTTACATGCTGTTTCCCCCATTAAATTGTGAAGTATTTAATGTCAGGCACTGTTTTTGACTTTATATTCCCAGGGCTTAGCATAGGAGGAATTTAATAAATATCTGTTAACTTGATTTGACTTAACATGAGAAATAGAGGAAGAAGAAGAGCATAATCATGGCCTAAATAGATGAATTTAAAATTAGTTGAGTGGCCTGTCCCAAATAGTAATCACTAGGGCAATGATAACTTGAAAAGAGACCTCTAGTGGAATGCTACAGAGATTTGTGCTTGGCACCATACTGTTTAACATTTCCTTTAATATCTTGGATAAATGCATTAATAGAATGTTTATCAAAGCTAACATGTTGGATGACAGATGAGTCAAGATCCAAAATGATATAGACAGGCTAGAACACTGAGACAAAGCTAATAAAATGGAATTTAATAGGGATGAATGTAGTCTTATACTCGCAGGAAACAAATAGAACTTTGAAAGCACAAGATGGTACAGTATAACTAGATTTCAGTACATCTGAAAAAGAACTGGGGAGGGGAAGGGGGAGTGGACTTAATGAACTACAAGCACAATATGAGTCAATAATGTGATGCATCAATAACTAAAGACAATATGAAAAGATTTTTGTATGTGATATGGCTACTCAAAAAAGAGAATATAATCTTAGACTATTATTAGAGCTATTTTTATTTTAAACAAGAATATATTTAAAATGTATTTTGAATAATGTGCAGAAATCTCCAGTTTTTCAGTATATCCATTTACTTCAGTATCTGGTCATATAAATGAAAAGTATTTTAATTATCTTCATGAGAGACTATCTATCATGTAGAAGTACAAAAAAATGTAAGAATGAAAACTTGGATCCCTTTACGTGTTTGTGTGTGTGTGATCATTGGTTTTAATCTGAGAAGCATTTTACTTTGTTGTTTTCTCATCTTTCTTTTTAAAAAATATTTATTTATTCTTAGTTTTCAACATTCACTTTTATGAGATTCTGAGTTTGAAATTTTCTTCCCTTCCTTCCCCTCCCCAATCTATATTGTTTAGAGCCAAGGAAGCGATAGTCCTATTGCATTCTACCTTGGTCAGGTCACATCTGGAATACTGTGTTCAATTCTACATTTTAAGAAGAGCCACGTGAAGAAGGAAAAGGGTGAAGATGACAAGAAATATATGGGAAAGCATGATTCAGGAATAAGAATTGAGAGAAAACAAAGTTTATATGCTGGACAAAAGTCTCATGCTTTGGAGTCACAAACAATTTCTTTGATAAAAGAAATCATAGGCACTGGGTAGAGAGAGCATCAAACAGCACAACAAAAAATGAAATGGGTTATGTTTTAACATACATTATTGATGTGGGAGTTATTCCTTAATTAGCTGTCTTTGTACAATAAGACTATTGGTTTGTCAGAACATAAATCATAATTAGTAAAAAGATGGGCAGCTACATAGTGCAGTGGATAGAGCGCCAGGCCTGGAGTTAGGAAGACTCATATTACTGGATTCAAATCTGGCCTCAGACACTTACTAGCTGTGTGACCCTGGGCAAGTCACCTAACCCTGTTTGCCTCAGTTTCCTCATCTGTAAAATGAGCTGGAAAAAGAAATGGCAAATCACTCCGGTGTCTCTGCCAAGAAAACCCCAAATGGGATCACAAAGAGTTGGATATGACTGAAAAATGACTAAACAACAGCAACAAGATGAAAAAGTAATAATTATAAAAATATGATGTATAATTGAGGCAACTCAAACCTAAACTATTTGAACAAGTAATTGACAAATAAAATGGTAAAAGGACAAGAGAAATTACATCAACTTTAATGTTATGCAGAAGTTTAATTGCTATTGTGCTTTTACCAAAACAAGACCAAAAGACCCCAAAATGGAACTTTGTTAGCAAACATTTTACTCACTTGGCAACCAGAGAGAAATAGCAACAAAAAGCAACACTAGTTTAGACCATAAATTCAGTTGTAAAATCTTATGAAAAAGGATAATATTTCATAAAGTAGAGAAAAAGTAGTGGAAATCCAGTTTAAGGAAAGCTTGGCAAGATATACAACTAAGCATGTTTAATCCAAGGACATTTAAGGATAAAAATGAAAGGAGGACAATAAACAAGGAAAATGGAAAAAATATCTGCAAAAATTACCATAACAAATTGGTTTATCTATCAAGTAGAGCAGACCTACTACACTTGGACCCAACCATAACAGTCTCAGGTGTGTCTATAGGGGATGTGAAAATAGCACTAAGGAGAACAAGACAATTAACGCATCTATATTGCATGTGGTCCAAAATAATGCAGGGAAATCCCATGTTGGAGAAAACACAATTTTGAAAGTATTGAGGAATTAATTTAGAAGGTACTTGAAAGAATGGAAGGTATCAAATCCATTGGGGTGGGGAGAGAAAGGGGAATCTTATACATTATTTATATCTAAAAATAGCATCCAAGAAAACACTAACATTCAACCTATATGCCTTCTCTTTCATTTCTACAAATTTTTTATAAATATTCACTTCATACATGAATAAATTATATCCTTAATGATAACATAAGAAGGGAACAAGGGTGTATGGGGTGTTCAGGGAGACCTAGCACCTCCGGTGTGAGGTTTTGCTCAGCCCTTTACAGTACTGCTTATCCATCTTTAGTGTCCACCTGTCACCCAATCCTCACCTATGGCTCCAAGAAACTCTAACATATTCGGGGCCACACCCCAGTAAAACTTTCTTGGCAGATGGGCTAAACCAGGTTAAGGGTAACTGACCAGCCTCAAACCTGTCAGTGGATTAGGGAGATGTCTACTTGAAGCATGTGAAGACTTCCCCCAGCAAAATGGGTGGATGAGAATAATTTGTTCTATTAACTATCAAGGCAGCTGAAGCTGGAAGGCTTAGAGCTTAGAACTTAGAGCTTGGTCAGACAGTAAAGATGCCAAAGTCATCCACTGCATTGCAGGCCATCAGCATTCATTTTGGCTTTTCTGTTGCCACCGGACTTCAATGACTCTGGAAGAGAGAGTAAGTCTGACAACTTAGTGCAACTCTGCCTCATTTAAATCCAATTCGCACACAAGTCATTGCATCACCCATCATCTATTGTGATGGCATTGATCCTCTTTGAAAACAAAGGATGAACAACAACAAAAAGAAGGAAACAAGACTTTTATAGTAATATTCACCAGTGGACCACATACTTCCAATTTTGCAATTGCCTGAAAGATGGAGTGTATATGAGCTCACTGGATTTATTTTTTGCTGATTATTAAAAAGCCTTTGATTTAGTAGAGCAAAAAACCAAACCAAAGATTTGTGTCCAACAAAGTACCTCTACATCATAATCATTCAAGATTTCTTGAAAGATATGAATAGAAATAACCCTGTTCAATGACTCTCTGATCATAATCATCAGGGGAAGCATGAAGTAGGAAGATAGATGCTAGTCAAAGGTGTTTGCCACTGTAATGGAAGGAATACAATATAGAATCTAAATTTAAGAGAGATTCCATATTGATGGTGAGGTCTTCCAGTTGTTTCTTTTTGCCATCAAGTCCTGGAACTTTTCAGAGCCTCTTTGAAAAGATAAGTAATCTTAGATCAAAAGACTTTGGCTTGATTAAAGGAAAGAACAAGCACATGAAAAATGTCCATTTCCCAAAGTAAATGTATTTGACACGTATGTTGTGATACCAGGATTCCTACTCCCCCCTCTCTTCATGTGGGTGAGGCTAGCTTTTTTACCCCTTCAAAGACAGTAAAGTTGTGTGGAACTTTATTGGACCTGAGGGCTAAGGTTCAAGCTGTACCTGTGTATGTGCAGCTTCATTATAAACTCACATTGACCTGGCTTCCTGGCCACATCCTGAACCTTCTGTGACAATATCAACTAAAGTGGGAAGGAGGACTCCCTCCCTTGCATTTCTATAGGGAAATGTTCATATTTGTTGATGTTTTCAAATTCATAATAACAAAACTTTTAAAAATAGAAATGTATGATCTGACTAATGGAGTTGGCAATCCCTGAATAGACCACCAGGAGATTATATCAAAATGATCAAGTAACTAATAGTTTTCAAATTTTAATGTGTTCATATCTGTGGTCCCCAATCTTTTCTTAGTTGATAGACTCCATGGGAGTCTTTAGAAATTAGTGTATGATGTTATAGTCTACTAACAATTAGTCTGAAGAACTGAGGGGACCAGCCAGGTAAAAGAACCCTAGAAAAAGGAAGTTATTGATAGTGTCTTTTAAATAGAGAAATTACCAGAAGCTCATGGGAAAAATAAACATGGTCTTTCCTCACTTTTTTTCCTTGTTTGGATGAAAATATTAGTGAATATGATGTGTGTATGTGTGCATAGATATGAGTGTTTATAAGTAAAGATAAACTCACATGTAAAGTCTTGTGAAGGGAAAGAGCTGATCTATGCTTAAAAAGAGAACATCTTTTAATCTCCTCTTTGTGTATCCACAGCACCCAGGAAAGCTGTACATGTCCTACCTACCTCCTGGCAGAGATGATGGACTTCAAATGTAGAATGAGACATACATTTGTGAACATGGTCAGTCTTGGGGTTTGCTTTCTTGAACTATCTATTTTCATTATGAAGGTTTTCTTATCTTTTTATTTTTAATTAGGGGGAGGATATTGGAAGGGAAAGATAATAAATGTATTTATAAATAAATATAGAACTTTTAAAAAAAAGGAAAATGGGCATGTTGAAGGCATCTAGAATTTTCTATTCCCTTTCTTCACACACTATAGGCAGCTACTCACTGTTGTCCAGTGATCCTTCTTTTAGGTTAGGCAGTCATGTACTCTTTTACTTAGAATCCATCCCGTCATTACTATTTATTTAAAAAATAAACTGCTGTCTAGACCTGCTGATTTCTTTTAACAACATGTAATATCAAAGCCATATGTATAATCATTATTGTAAACCACTGTTCTAAAATGTCAGGAGGCTTATTGTCCCAGGAACAAAGGATCATCAGAACCAAATAATTGTTCAGATTTAGGCAGAATGTGTAATAGAAAGAGGATATTTGATGTGTCACTTGCAATTGTCTGTTATTTTTCCTTTCCTGAAATCTTTACACGAAGAAGACAAGTGAGCTCACCAGTTTAATAGAAGTCAGCCTGTAATTGAACAATAAGGTTATCTATGGTTGGATAAGCCAGTGCATATAATAAGCTAGGGACATTGTGAGGAGAAAAATAAGATGTAAGGTAAAGCTGCATTTAATTTTTAATGCTTTTGTGGTCATCAAATTATAACCCTGTAATCCATTGATTCCACAGAAATGTTTTCATTTCCTTTGGAACAGCTGATGGTGAAAGCAGAGATAATTATTTTCAGGATTTCCCGCATAGTTGAATCCCCCCTACAATGGGGCACATGAGAACTGTATGGTGCAACTGTTTAGTGCATTCTTTGTGAATCAGTCTGCCCAATAAAAACTGGGTGCTGTCCAGTCACTTGTTTATGATGGAAAGAACTACACAAAAAAGAATTTTCTAACCTCAATCTTTTAATGTGCAGAATATTTTTAATGACAACAGCAGCGTTGACAGTACTAAACACTATATTTACCGGAGTTGCTGTAGCCAAAATGTAGGTTTGATAGCTGGTGAATTGAAACTAAGAAATCCACTAGCTTGGATAGTTCAGGCCAAAATATAGACCCACTTTATGTTCTGGGAGCTGAAATATAGCCATGTCTTAAGTCAAAAAACTTTTTTTTCTTTCTTTTCTCCAGACCTGTGATTTCAATAGCGTGCAGAAATTCTGGCATGGAAACTGGCTCTATGATTCAGATTGGTGACTCTGCTGTAAGTTAGTTTTAAAGAGAGCCTTGGGGGCACTGAGAGGTGACATGACTTGTCCATGGTTACACAACTAGTATATGTCAGAGATAGTATTTGAACCCGGGTCTTCCTGACTCCAAGGCTGACCCTTTCTTCATGTATCACACCACTGCCTCACAAGCAAACCATTATAACTATCATTATGTTACTAATACTTAAAATATTAATAATGATAACCTGTTCGCAGATCCTAAAGGTCATAGCTAACCTCCTGGAGACTGTAGCTTGTTATGATTTTTATTCAAAACAAAACTTACACACAATATTTCTAAGTATCAATAAAATGGTGAAATAACATGATAAATACTAAAAGTGCTTTGCTATACTGTGGTTATATTACAGATGAGATATGAATTGGCATGCATTTATTAAATGCTTATGATGTGCCAAGTACAATGCTAAGTGCTGAGAATACAAAGAAAAAGCAAAGATAGTCCCTGCCTTCAAGGAGATTATATTCCAATGAGAGAAAACATCTATGTCAGAACATACAAGGAAGGAAACAAATGTTTATTAAATACCTCCTACATACCAGGTACTTATGCTATGAACTTGACAAACATTATCTCATTTGATCCTTGGAGATAAGTGTTACCATTATCCCCATATTCCAATGGGGGAAATAGACATTAATGATTTGCCCAGGATCACACAGATTATAAGAATCTGAGGGAGGATTTGAACTCATGTTTTCCTAACTCCAGGCTTAGGAATCTATCCACTGTGCCACCATGCTATCTCTACAAAGTAAGTAGAGTAGATGGAAAGTAATGTCAGATGGGATGGTACTAGTAGTATGGGAGATAGAGTTACCTTTCAAGGAAACAGGATTAATCAATTAGCCAACATGCATGCAAGAACAGGAAAGGAGCAGACATTTCTAAGTGCCTGCTATACGCCAGGCACTGGCCACAAAATAAATAAATATAAGCAAACAAACAAACAAATAAATAAATAAATATTCCTCACCCTCAAGGACCTTGCATTCTCTTGGAAGTAACAATACACACATAAATATATACAAAATAAATACAACCCAATTCAAGACACTAGTAGCTGGGGAGTCAGGAAAGACCTTATGATAGAAGTGGTACTTGATTTGACCTTTGAAGGAAGCTAGGAATTCTACAAGTTAGAGGTGAGAAGAGAATGTATTCTAGGCACAGGGAAAAACTTCTATAAAGACACAGAGTAGAGGATGACTCATCATATGTGAGGAACAGTAAAAAGGCCAACTTGACTGTATTGTAGAGTGTAACCAGCGATCCTAAGAGATAGAGTAGGAAACACATTCTAAGTTTGGAGAAACAACCTATGAATAGGCATAGAGGTAGAATATGGAAATCTGAGCTCATTAGAACAAGGAGAAGAGATTGGTTGGAATATTGAAGAATGTTCAGTTGACTTTCCTCATTATTTTTGGAGGTAGTATTGGAGGGTGTTGTCAGGAACACTATACTTATCCAAGTGGAAATGGTATGGTGTGAAGCAACTGTCAAGATATTAAAAGCCACTGGATTGCTGTTATTTAATGTAATTATTTTTGAAAAAATTGTGTGTAAACTTAACAGTTTTCCTGTAAGAATCAGCATGACTAGAGAACTGGCTTCATGACCAGTCAGGAACAGCATGGCCAAATCAAGAAGATTTGAGTTTAAGTCCCATCTTTGATGCATCCCATCTTTATACTGGCTTTGTCATCCTGGGCAAGTTGTTTGACACCTCAGGTTTTTCTTACTCTAAGTTGCAAAGGCAATGCCAATCTGATTTAGTAGAGGCAGTTTTCTCACTGGAAGTTCTTTCTAAAGAATGAAATTATAGGTTTCTTCCAACACTCCCTTCCTTTCTCTCCTCACCACCCCCCCCCCCAATAAAAAACAAACATGAATAGAGGCATCACAGAAGAGAGAATGAACCTGACCGTGGAATCAACAAGACCTGTTCTCAACTTGGACCTGTAACACATAGTGCTATGTGACTCTAGGGAAGTTACTTCACTTTTCTTTCCTGATCAAACCTCTAAGATGTAAGTTGCAGAACACTTGCCAGTGCGCATTGGTAGAGGAAATGGCCTTGCCATAAACATCCTATTTCCTATTTGGTCTGGACTCATGAAGTCATGGATCCAGACCAAAAGAACCTTAATGGTAGCTCTTTAATCTAATTCACCCTGTAAACAATAATACAATGATTAGAGGTAACAATTGTAATTTTGAAAAGTATAATTTACTGTTTTTATTTTTTTAAACAGTGAAAGTTTTCTTTAGAAGAACATCATACTCAAAGCCTTTAACTTTTAGAGAAATATTTGGCTGCTAACATTCTACAACTGAGAAGCTTAATGTTAGTGTAAAAGAATATAGCTATATTGATCTAGTATGAAACAATCCATTAGTCTGCTAGAGATCATCTATATGATGCTGTTAGTAAGTACCACTGTTTGCTTGCCTTTAATATATTCTCTCAAATCTTATAGTGACTGGATATTATGGTCCTGTCTTCTGACTTCAAAGCTTTTGCTCTTGTTACTGATCTGTTGATTAAATCAGTAATTGTTACGTATACCAAGGTTACTCAGTTGGTAGTACTCGAGTCTCCAGTACTGTTAAGAAGGTCCTTAAGTAGTACTTCTAAACAATGACAATATTCAACTAACTTCTCCTGATCTTTCTGAAAAAAGTCAACATTTGACCTTTTCTGAGCTTATTAAAAGATTGTAGATAATGCTACCGGGGATGCCTAAGCAATCTTAACTCATCAAAGGGACAGACCGAGTCAGGTACCTTTGGTTTGGAATTTCTATTGCTACTTAAGTCTTCTAGGGTATAGTGGATACCTTACTTTTTAGAATCTTAGACATGATAACAATATTTCTATAATGTTCTGACTATGAGACTATTAGAGGATGAGCTTGAAGGAATCATCCTGGTATGATGGAAAGAGTGCTGGATTAGGATCAAATCTCAGCTCTATTCCTTAAAAGCAATATAATCTTGGCTAAATCATCTAACCTCTCTGGCAATCAGTTTCCTTATCCAAAAAAAGATGGAGTTAGAGTAGATGACCTTCAAGGTCTCTTCCAGCCCCAAATCTATGTTGTTGTTGTTTTTTTGTTGTTGAGTTGTCGAATTGAATTGAAGGATTTTGAGAGCAAACAGGAGCTGTCTATGGTTCTGAATTTGCTGAGGTGCAGAACTGCTGTCTAATATTTGAGAATTCATGATGCCCTAGAACACAATCAATGAAAAAAAATTTCCATGAGTGGAGTCTGTAGTTACTTTAGTGGAATTTTAGCCCAACCAGTTGAGGAAATAGCCCAGTACAGCTCTACCTTTAATGTCATTAATTCAGGATACTGAGGGACTGGAGAGGTGGAAAGGCACACAGGTGCTAAGATTTGTGTCATTAAGGGAAAGTTCCCTTTACAGCTCTGACCACTGAAAGAGCAAGTGATGAAGTTTGGAGAAAGAAAAGTTTATATGACTGGGATTTGGGAATGTCAGAAATGAAATAGATCATTGGTGTATAAATGGTCGACGTAGGCCCAGCAATCATTGTTTCATAGTGTAAGTGCAATCAAGAGAAGAGTGAATTAATTAATATAAACATATTGTTTGCTAAGAATTTGAAGAGTGAATGTAGGAAGAAATTGGTAGATGGTAGAAGACATACGACAGCAGCCTTCATCATTTTAACCTTGGATTTTCCCTGGTGTTATCATTGTGATGTGTGTGCACATGTGTAGAGGGAATGTTGTGGAGACAAGTGTTATTAGTCATGCCCCTTAGTGATGTTTGATGACCTCCTTCCCTCTTCCCCCCTCCCACAATACACACAATATATATTAGTTTGGGGACCAATTGATGATGAAGTTATGTGTAGTTTGAGCATTTGAAATGTATCATCTGACCTTACTGTGCTTTTTTTTCCCCTAAAGAAGAATATCATTGGCAGTTGGTACTGAGGATTTGTAACATATAAATCCTATTGTCTAGTTCCCTACCTCAAATAAGGTAATCCCTTTAAGGAGTAAGAGGACATATTGCTGGCTTGTGGCTAACCACTGCAAAGGAAGCTGCAGGCATTTTACTCTGTGTCCATCTGATTATACTTTCCTCTATATTTGACTTAATCTTGTTCCTGGCTTTTCTTCCCTTCTCAGCACTGCTTAGATGTGCCTGAACTACTTTCCTGCAGTTTGACTTAGCACATTTCTTTTTCTCTTCACCTCTTCTCTACTCAGCTTGTGGCTACTGACTCCAGCCCTTCAACTCAACTTTAGTGTTTGTGTTGCTTCTATTTTTGGAGGCACCACTGGCTAGACATTCTTTGAATCCTTTCCTGACTTCAACTCCAGATAAGTTCTGGTTTTCATTTTAGTTCCAGTTCTGTTGTCTTAACTCTCCCTTGCCCATACTGAGAGCATTTATCAGTAACTGAAAAACCAAGAACAGGCTCTTCCCTTGTTCTGATTGCTTGTTTCGACAATCTGGCTAGCAGCTTCTGTGGGGGTATAAGATCTACCCACAGCCAGCACCCAGAAAGCTGCCAACAGCACAGGTTCTTTTGATCTGCTTAACTAAGGAAAGCAAGGTGAAGGGGTTGACAAGCTTACTTTAATTCAGCATACAAATGTCATTCACTTAGTTCAGAGGAAAAAGCCAGCACCCTGAACTTCAGAACAAAATACAAACAAATTACAAACATCAACAGACAGACCTTGTCTGATTCAAATCCCAACACATAGTTACCAGAGTTCAACAAAGTCTCAGCATCCAGGTTTACAAGCTGTAGGGCTCCTTAGCTACAGCTGCCCGGAGTCTCCTCATCAACACCATCTCGAGAGCATTTAAACAAATTACAAACAGACAGACCAATACAATTCATAGTTACCAATGTCTAGGTTCAGCCCGGGAGCTCAGAACAAGGGCTGGCCCAGTCACGTGTGCCACCACAGCTGTGGGTAAGAGAGCTCCAAGGAAGAGACAGCCAACCCCTGGTTTTTATATATTTTTCAGCATCAGGGGTGAGTCACACATGTGACTCACCCATGTGACCTAGAATCGTCACAAAGAGGCAGACTTAAACCCATGTGGTCTAAGAGCCTCTGCTCTCCCAGACGTAAACTAGGCCCTCCCTGGAGTTAGCCCTACCTTGGGCCCCACCTTAGTTGCCAATCCATACCCACTAAGGTTTTACACCTAATAGGGGTTTGGGCCCTGGGGCTTAGCACTTAGTAAGACTCAATGAAATACACTGAATTAATCAAAGCAAACAAAAGCCAAACTCTTCAAGGGCAGTTGTTGCACTAAGTGCCAAGGAGCCCATTTTTCTTACCAACACATTGCTAGAAACTCTTAGCACATACATGATATGATGTGTCATGTCCATTGGAAATTTTCATGTTACAGGAACTTTCTGATCTACATCCTTGTGTTAATGAAATCAAATCAAATCATTTTAAATAATATAATCCCAGATTGGAAGGACCCTCAGAAACTCATAGTGCCTGAGGCATTTTAGGACAACATTTGTGAAATTGTAGGATCTGGCAGATTCTACCAAGCTAAAAAGGCTTCATAAAGAGTCCTGGTAACAGACTATGCCTACTACTAAAAATCAGCCTATATATAGAAAGGCTTCTTCCCAACATGATTGCTGATGTTATCATTTATTTGGCCATGGCAATACGTAAGACATGGACAAATATCAAAGTATCCTCAATCTTATGTTGTCTCCTGCTACTAAAGTGATAGTGGAGGAGTCACATGAGCAAAAAAAGATGACAGATTAGACATTTTCTCTGATCCCTATGACTTTTAAAACCCCTCTAAAACAGAAATTATGTGCCAAAGATAAAACAACATAAGCTTTCTCTATGGTCTGTGAAACCAAGAATCCAAAAGAAGGTTAAAAAATCAGGAACTATTGTTTACTGAACTTGCTCTCTAAGACCCTTCTCAGTCTCTGATGCTTCAGCTTGTTCACCCCAAAAGTCATAAGCCATCTCCTGAGCTGTGGTTCTGCTCTGAAATGTTTTCTTTCCTGTGCTGTTCCCCACTCCTTGTCTCTGCTAAGGCTCTCTCTACTAGTTTTCTCTGATGATGTGATCTCTGCTGGTATCTGTATTTGAGCTATTTTGTGGCTTCTTTGAGTCCTCTGCTACTCCTTGTTTTCCTCTGCTAGTCTTCAACTTCTATTCAGTATCTTCCCCCATTAGGAGAGGGATCTATCAACTCTTTTAGCCCTTAGCTTCAAGGGAATTTTAGCTCTGCTCTGCTTTACTACTTTCCAGCAATAAAACTACTGTGCTCCCTATACCCAAAATGAACTGATATACAACTAGAGAAGCAGAAGTGTCAATATTGACATTCTTGCTATAAATTAAACAAGAAAACAAAAATAAAATGAGACTAAATGAAAGAATGCTCACAGATTCTCAGAAAAGCAAATAAAGTAGCATAAAATAAATTGCTTTCTTCATACTTCTAAAGGTAATAAGAAATGGTATTTTATGCAAGACAGCTATTTCCTTGGGATATGACTGTGATATAGTAGAAAAAGTGCTGGATTTGGAGTCAGAAAACCTGGGTTCAAATCCAAGGCTGGCCATTTGCCTGTGTGACCTTGGGTAAGTCACTTAACCTCTATGTGCCTTGGATTGCTCATTTGTAAAATTTTTAAGTTCGTCTTAGAGGTCAAAAGATCCGAAGACCAGATTCTCCTGCTCTACATCTGTGATCCTCTGATCTTCACTCTTGCAGCACTCATGAGGATTATAAAGCAAAAGACTATGGTGAAGATGATTGCTGCTTAAGTTCCACAACTGTTGCAGAGCGAGAAGTATTGAAATGGTATGAAGAACTAGATAAGATTTTTCAAGCCAAGTTGACCTATACTTTGATACTCAGTGACATAAAGGCAAAATGGGCAGTAAAGAGTAAAACTTTTAGAAAATGGCTCAAAATTAAGGACTTGAAGTGTCCAAAGGCTTGCTAGATTGTTTATAAGCATTGAACCTATATGCCACCAATATCTTCTTCACAAAGAGTATAAGAAGGCAATGGAAATGGTGATAACCAAACATCCATAATCTCATTTCATATGGATGAGATCAAAGATATATCAAATTATTGAAGTATATTCCAAATTGACATGAGTTTTTCAACTGGCTGTTGATAAATTAGATAACAACTATCTAAAAAATCCAATCATCCCTGAGTAAGCAGTATGATTTATATTTCAATACTTTAGTGAATCTGTTATCTACTCATTATGGCACTTCCTCAGCTGGAAAGGATTATAATTCATCCATGCCTTCACATCCCATATAATTCTTGTCCATAAACTTCCTTACATCCTTCATAGAGTTATGTATTCCTTGTGCATTGGATGCCTTTTTCTAGTTCTTTAAACATTTTATGGATACTAGTACATCACTAGTACATATTTCTCTCTTGTTACATCACCAGAACACCTACTTTTCTAGTCATACTTCCCACGACTATATCTTTTGTAAAAGGTGATACAGACTCCAACTTAAAGAGGGATTCTCTGTAGGTGATAAGATCCTTCAGATTCCTTGAGGATCACATTGTGCTGGTGGCATCAGGTCCTGGAAAAATGCAAAACCATTTAGAAGAGAGAATAGGTATGCCTTGTTTTATTGTACTTTGCTTTTTGTGCTTTTCATATTGGTGGTTTTTTTTTAAACTGAAGGTTTGTGGCAGCCATGCATTGAGCAAATCTCCTGGTGCAATTTTTCCAACAGCATGTGCTCACATTGTGTCTGTTTCACCTTTTGGTAATTCTTGCAATATTTCAAACTTTTTCATTAATATTATATCTGTCATGATGATCTGTGATCAGTGATCTTTGATGTTACTGTGGTAATTGTTTTGGAGCATCATGAATTTCACCCATATAAGACAACAAACAATTAATAAATGTTGTGTGTGTTCTGACTGCTGGGCCTCCCTATGCCCTGAGACACAATGATGTTGAAAGGATTGGCTCCAATTTTTAAAGAAGTTCTACTGTGGGGAAAATGCTGTCAAACAGCAACACATGCTACATAGAAATCTTTCATAAAAGGAAAAGTCAATTGATGAGACACATTTCATTATTGTTTTATTTTAAGAAACTGCCCCGGCTACCCCAGCCTTCAGCAACCACCACTCTGATCAGTCAGAAGCCATCAACATGGAGGCAAGACCCTCTACCAGCAAAAATATTGTGACTAGCTGAAGGTCCAGAGGATGGCTCATTAGGTTCCCACTCAGTCACTCTGGGTAGGGGGAATGCTTAAAATCTAGGTTTTGTTCATGTCTAGGGTCTCCATAAAGTGGAGAATAGAAAGGTACTCAGTATACAATGCGAATCAGTAATGGGAAAAGTGATTGCAAACTTAAATATGCATTAACAAATACTTAAAACAGGATATAGCAACTTATATTTGTCATACTTTCCAAGGAAGCTGAGACTTAAACTTATCAAAATATAACATATATTTCAGAACTGCTGGAAAGGCATTTTTACATTTTGCCCCAGATCTTCAATGTCCAAACAATTCTCTCTAGACATGTCTTCTGGAAAATGAAGTCAGACATTGAGTGTTTCCCCTTATTGGTAGTATTCTCTCTGATTCAGAAATTTCCCCTGCCATCAGTCAGCTCTGTCCAAGGGATTTGGTATCTTTGGACTTCTTGTATTCACGAGACTACTTCCAAGCCTGGGTACAGCCATCTCAGAATTGCTGTTTAGTGGCATGCTTAGGCAAAGAAACACAAAGCAAAAGAAGCAGCAAAAACTGCCCAAGACCTAGCTCACCTAAGCTCACTTACCTGAGCCATAGTTGTAGTTGTCAAGATTCCAGAGTTTAAAAAGGCACTGCCTCTTGCTTGCTTGCTCATAGTAAGTCCATGAAAGGAAAGCTACTTGCCACACAGGAGAGTCACAGGAAAAGAAAGCCAGAAGCAGTCTCCTTTTAAAAAGTCCATTGAGTCATTTGCTCTTCCTGTTTGGTGTCCTCTGAGGGGACCTCTGCACCTAATTCCTTCTTTTACTGAAACATATATGTTCCTGGAATCCATGGAATTTTCTAGGGCAGTTCTGGCTCATGCTCCATGGAAAGCCCACTATAGGCCCTTTCCTACCCATGGTCCCTGACATGCAACATTTGAACATTTGGTTCAAATATGTTTATGTTTGATCTTTTAAATAGATCATGCTAAAGTTTTTCTAGTTGTACACCATACTGCTATCTAATTTTGATTCTTCATAGCTTTGTACTGATTTTGATCTTGGCTCTAATAAGTAGGTAGTCTGATTGTATAACAAATGCACCTGTATAAGAAATATTTATCTCATGATAAGCATTTGCAAAAAGACCACCATTAAAATAATCATAGCTTAGGAATGGAAATCTTTCCCCAAAATTGAAGAGGCTGAGGAATTCCATTAAGACTTTGATACAACCCTTCAAATAATATATATTACTTTTTTTTTAGAAGGAGGCAATAGGGGGTAAGTGACTTACCCAGGGTCACACAGCTAGTAAGTATCTGAAACCTGATGTGAACTCAAGTCCTCCTGACTCCAGGGTCAGTGCTCTATCCACTGTGTCACTTAGCTGCCCCAATATATATTACTAAATGCAAAGGTAGGCACAGGTGGTGTCAGGAGTTGGAAAATATGAAACAGGAATACAAAATGAAAGAAATTAGAGATACGTATACTGTAGAAAAGCCTTATGCCTACACACACACACACACACACACACACACACACACACACACTCATCTAATACTTAGAAAAATGAATGGGAAGGCCCTAGATATGTTGAACACCAAATAACTTTAGAAAACAATGGTTCCGATTATTTTAAAAGACAGGAAATAACTGAATACTCAACACTAATTACTTAATAGAATAAATGACTAGTATGGGCTTCAGCACAGCTCTCTTATCTCTACATATTCTGATGAAAGGTTTTTAATGTTTTTTTATTTCCTGGAGCCTACTAATAGATCAGATAGACACTCTCTCAGCATGAGGAATATTTCTAATTCTGTCACTTTCCTTGAAACCTCATGACTGGAGCTAGTTTCAACTCCCAAATGGGATAAAGACTGCAATAGATATTGCTTTGGTTATTTTGGAAGGATGAAATGTTGTGTTCTCTGTTGTCTCTTAGGATTATTATATGTGCTCACATGACATTTTATAATTCTGATTCTTCTGAGCCAGGCCAGCCTCCCAGCCCTGTTATATAGGGAGGGAGACAAACTTCAAAATACCAGTAACTAAAATTGTTTTAGTATTTATGTTTTAGTTATTTATGCCAAAAGATTAAAGAGTATACATATTACGGGATGGGACTGTGTACATTTTCTTCATCTCATTCTAAACAAACAAACAAATTCCATCTTCATGAAGAAGGATCTCCCTTGTTATGGAAAGCTCTCCTGGGCTCTACAAAATTCAAAAAGAGGACGCAGAAAGTCCTATTTCCCTCTACTGAGTATGTGCCAATGCATGCATGCATACATACTTGCATCCAAAACAAAACAAAACAAAAAATCCTATCATGAGACCAGCAATAGCAAATAAGTGAGATTTCACAAAATGATGTTTCCTGTCACCTTTGGACATGTGATAAGGCCATCTCTGACAATTCCTTTATTTGCCTTTCTAGGAAGTACCCATCAGTTACCCTTCCATTGTAGCTGCTGCGTTCTGGTTTTGTTTATAGTAGGACTATCAAGATCTCTATGTTCCTATTCTTTCATAGGAGTTCTTAGCTTGGGATCTATGATCTTATTTTTAAACACATTTTGAATACATGGGCATTCCTGCAATTTCCAGTTCCTTTCCACTAAAGGAAAAAGGAAATATTTCTAAAACATTTATAGCAGCTCTCTTTGTGGTGGCAAAGAAGTGGAAATTATGGTGATGCCTGTCAATTGAGGAATGGCTGAACAAGTTATGGTATATGATTGTGATGGAATACTACTGTGCAATAAGAAATGATGAGATTGATGATTTTAGAAAAACATGGAGAGACTTGAATGAAATAATGAAGAGTGAAATGAGCGGAACCAAGAGAATGTTATATACAGTAGCAATAATATCATTTTAAGAACAATTTTGAGTGGCTAAGTCTTCTTGACTATTATAACTATCCAAATTAACCACAAGGGACATATGAAGGAAAACTCTATCTGCATTCAGAGAAATATCAAATAAATAGAAGTATGTATAGAATAGTTTTACATACATATTTACACATACACATTGGTGCTTAATGATAGGCATAAGGAGGAGGGGGGAAGGAAAAAAGGGGGAAAAGAAATTTGCACAACTTTATTATATATTTAAAAGAAATAGCAAGTTGTACAAAACAGATTTGAAGTTTTGCGTACAATTACCATTTTTCTATTCTACTATGTTATGGAACTGCTTGTTTAATTTCTTAAGTTTAGAATAAAATAATTTTTTTAAAAAAGAACTCATATGCCATTAGTATGTCCATTCATTGATCACTAGACAAGGATATTACATTAATAATACCATTATCTAAGTTAAAATAATAGATAACCTAATAACTATATAATTCATAGCCTTCATCTACCTATTTTTCTACCAGTTGGTTATCATCACTACCTAAACAGTGGAGACCACACAGGACTAAAAAGCATTTTTGTACTTTTTTTTGGTATTTTTTTTAAAAAGCTATAGAAAATGAAATGTGAGATTTGGATGAAATTAAGGATGCAGATACCAATTATAATAATTTCACATAGAAGTTCAACCAGCATAAATTAATGTCCGTAGTGAGGAGACCAAAAATAGTATAATAAGCAAACACTTGATTTACTTGCCAATCAAAGAGATATTACGTTCAAGGGCAAAAAACAGGTTAAAATTATAAATATTGAAAAGATCCACAAAGATTTTTAAAACATACTCTTTTAACCAGGAAGGAAAGTGGAGTCACCATACTTGGACTCTAAAATCACAGTCCAATCCTTATTAAGGAAATAAGAATGCCAATAAGGAGAAGATAGTTAAAAAAGCAACTGGATTAGACCGTCCGTAAATAGAGGAAATTTATGCTGGCAGCAGTACAATTGTGAATATTAAGAGACAACATTTTTCAAAGAAACTGAAGAAGTATCTGAAGGGGTGTGTGTGTGTGTGTGTGTGTGTGTGTGTGTGTGTGGAACCGTAGACCTTATTAATATCAGAAAAGCCAAGAGAGAACATCAACAACTAACTTGATAAATGCTGAATAGCATTTGATTTTCTGGGACCTTAATGATGTCAAGGGAGAGGGAAGTAGGTCCCCAGCACACTGGGTAGCCTCTCCAACCCCAAGGCAAATTTGGGGGAGTACTTAGAAAACAGTCACAATAGTTACAGGTTATTGAGGAATATTGACTAAAAAGACTTATCAGGTTTTTCATTGCTCAACATATTGTGTGGGTCAACAGACCACTGACTCAAATGAAAAACAGAGGTGTCTCGGCTTTCTGAAGGTAGAAACAAAACAGAAGCTTTATTTGATCAAGTCTCGCGAGAATTGGGCATCTCCCACTACCAGGGCGGAGATAGTAGTGAAGAGAGGCAAGGGGGAGAAGGCGAGCAAGGGGATATATATCCTTGTACAAACAATTCTAAGAAATCCCACCCCAGAGGCTGGACCTCTGTCCCCATTTGCAGGGACAGGTGGCCTCACAATCTAACCAGGAATAAGTTTTACCCAATACTGGCACAGAAACTACAGAATTACCTTATAGGGACACTTTAATGTTAAGATGGCGGTTTGTGAGTAGGCTAGGGGAGGGGAAGAGGGGAATACCACCTGATTTCCCCGAAATCATATGATTTACAGGAAACCAAAACTTAGGCCTAGTGAGGTTCACATCCTAACTAAATTTGTAGTATCACCTTGCCTGAGTTATTCATAGGGAAGCTTTCACAATCTTGTATTCCACTCAATATCACTGCATGATCAATAATAATTTGTAGTCCTGTTTAATATCTAATGAGGCAATATTTCAAGATTTTTCATGACTTATCCAGATTTTTATTAAGACTTACCAAACAAATGACAAATTTTAAGTTCTACTTTGCAAGCATTCTTGCTTTCCTCATTTTTACTCATTTCTATGAAAAGATTTTGTCTTTCCTGGGAACTATAAAACTGGTTTAAGAAGGATTCCTGCCACATTTAGTGTCAGAGTACCCATGTTAAACAAGATCAGGGGGTGGGAGGGTATGGAATTATTATGGTGTTGACTGATTATTAAAAGATCCTTCCCATGGGGGCAGTAGCAAAAACATTGTGTTTCCTGGAGGGCCATCTAAAATTGATTTTTTGGCTAAACTGTCTGAGAACTCATCAGAGCCACAGAGTGGAGGAAGTAATAACCCTTCTCTTACTACACAACTGCATAAATAGAGCTAGATGGTTTTTCCATACCATTAGCATATCACAGAATCTCCTAAAGGAACACCCCCTTGCAGGGTAAAAGATGCTGTTAGATAAGTGAATGGGGGCTTGTATTGGGAGTTATGTTTTCCAGACAGTAGTATAGTGCAATATTGAAGATTGTATTTCTTTTGAATTTTCTTTTGTGTTTTCTGACCTGGACAACTGGGCAGAAAAAATTACCTTTCCCCTTTGCCTTCACTTCACCCTTTTCCCGATCTCCAGAACTACTCCCTCTACATTGGAGAAGCCTAGAGGAAAAAAACATGGTTGGGACTTGTCAACTACCATCTTCCAGGAGAGATAGAGGACTTCCTAGCCTTATCATCTCTCCTGCCAGTGCGTCTTAAAACTCTTGAGGCCTTATCATTTGCTTTGGTGCTTCATCTTCCAGACTTCCAGACACTGCCATTTGACCTATTGGTATATCCTAAGGGTCTCCAAACTTTACTATCCATATGGAGTGTCTTAGCCTGGTCTGATGAGGCCTTTCTAGCAAAAAATTATTCTAGAAAAAAAATGTTTCCTACCTTAAGAATAACTAACACATAATTTTTCTTGCATATTTTTAGTTTAAAAGAAGAAAAATACA
The DNA here is from genome assembly GCF_011100635.1 of Trichosurus vulpecula. NCBI lineage: Eukaryota > Metazoa > Chordata > Mammalia > Diprotodontia > Phalangeridae > Trichosurus > Trichosurus vulpecula. The sequence goes on along the minus strand of NC_050573.1, from coordinate 135,871,843 downwards.
TTAATTATTATTCTTAGTCTATCTTGTATGTGAAAAAGAAAAGGAGAGAATTATTTTTGCTTTAGATCTTCTGAAATTTCTGGCAAACATGGAATTTGTGACCATACTTATTTAATTACCTCTTTCTGCACCTCTCAGATTCTATACACATTACCTGGCATAGTCCTCTATTAAAGGAAATACTTACATTAAGGTTTGCTATTGTTGTTGTTTATCCTTCATTCTTGAAGAAGACCATGATATCAGGAAGGTGATGTCATGACTTGTAAGTGAATTGGATTTAAGTGAGGCAGGGCTGGGCCGAATCACCAGACTCACTAGCTTCTTTGGAGCCCAGTCCAGTGGTAAGATATAGATCAGGATGACTGGAGATGGCCTCCAAGGTTTGCTATAAGCATAAGGAGAATAGGCACCTTTGGTAGAGCAGCAGAGCAAGGTAAAAGTATCCAGTACTTCTCTCTCTTTCAGGTTTGCTAAGCATCTAATTCAAGGATATTGAAACTTCAATAACCCAACAACAGTTATACTGTTCAGGTACTACCTACTACTAACATTACAGGATTTGTAAGGAATTCATGTACCCTTAACCCAGTTGGGGCTATGATTTATATGACTTCCCTTGGAAGTAATGAAGGAACTCAAGGGAAAAATATTTTGAGAACCTTAAAGGGAAGATCTTGATAGTTGCTTGAGTGGTGCTTTTATGTCTTAGCTTAGTTTGGTGAGACCTTTCTAGCAAAAGAGCTGAAAATGTATTAAGGGACATTTACTCAAGCCAGTGTCATGAATAAATACTAATACTTTATCCAGCTCATATACACCCCAGGGGATGCATCAGCATTAGCATCAACAAACAGCTCCAATAGATGGAAGTAGCAACTTAGTGGAAAAGCTACAAATAGCAACTTCAGAGCAAAAAGCAATGGGATATAAGTCAATGAGTTGAACCAGCTATGACAACCTCATAGAATAAGTTGTTTGGGAAGGGTTCCCTTTCACCAACCAGCATGAAAGTCTGTGAGAGATTTTTAGCCATTTGTATATGAGAATGATAAAAATGATTGTTTTTTCCTGTTATTTACTTGACTCTTTAAACCCAATTAAATACTTTGCTACTTGACTTATGATTTCTTCTTGGTTTATTATTAGAAAATGCATTAGGTGGAAGCTTAAATCACATTTGTATATCATGTGGAGCCAAATCCCTGCTGGGCACAACACAGAAAAGATAGCGTGGTCCTTGGAACAATAAGATCATATATTCAGAAGTACAAATGTTTATCTAAATGACTTGAAAGGAAGCTAAATTATTCATGCCAATAACTGAAGTCATTTTTACTTTTTCTAGTGTTGCCATTTAGGAGTTATATATACCTATGGATGAAAAGCTTTTATACAAATGTTTTTAATTAAATGAATTAATTATAGGGCCTTAGAAATTGCTGACTTAATATGAACACTCAAAGTTCTCAAAAATGCATTGTGTGAAATTCAAGGCAGATGGAAAACTGAGAAATCACAAAAGAGATCAAGTACTTAATATTTTCTAAAGAATAGAAGAACAAATATCCTAAATTAAAATGAATTAATTAAAAAGGAGAGAATAGCAGGGGACCGTGAGTCCCCAAGGAGAATAGCCTCTCAGATAAGAGGACAAATACAAGAAAAAGAGGAATCAGCAGGAAGAAAAAAAACTCCAGTAAAATGAGCTAGTGTTATAGATTAGAAGAAACTTACCAGAAGGAAAAAAATAGCTTCAACAATGGCCTCAGAAATGAAATTGGAGTTAGTAAAAAGACACATGAATTTGAATTTAAAAATAACTTAAAAGATATGAAGGAGATCTTATGTTGGAAAGGAAAGATCTAATGTCTGTAATAAAAAAACCCTAGGGTCAGTAAAAATGCTATAAAATAAATCTATTTTTAAAAATTAGAAATAAGGGGAAAACAGTAGGAAATCTGAATAAAGTGCTTAAGTTAATCAAGGGGAATTAATATTTTCAACCTGGAAAGTGAATCAGTAGAAGAGTGTAAAATATGTGACAAAACAAGACCACAGGATAGCTCAACTGAAAAAAGATTGAAAATTTATCAGCAAGCATGACTACATTAGAGCCCAGAGCTCAGACAAATAATTTAAGAAGCCTCAAGAAATCTTAAGAAGCCCAAAGAAGCCTTGGATTAGCCTCAAAAAATGCAGAAAACTTAAAAACTTGCTACCATTTTTTTTTTTAGCAAATCACTTAAGAAAATTTCTTGAATGTAGTAACATCAATGAAGATCAATAAAATTCACAAGACACCTTTAAGAAAGAATTGTCGGTATTCAACTTATCACATCTATCGAGAGAAAATTTTAAAAGAATTAAAAGTACTTATCAAGGAACTCCGAGTCAAATCATAGACTTATTCTTCCATAGTGAGAAGACACAAGAAGTTGGAACATGATCCACAGGTAGTTAAGGGAGTGAATAATAAGCACAGCAATTTTGTTTTGAAAACAAAGATTATAGAAATGATAAATCTGTTCGGAATAAATGACTAACAGAATTGAAAAATCTTTAGCAAACAATATTTTAAAGAGGAGTAAAGGCAAATTAACCAAATAAAATATGAATCAAAGGATCCTAATCTCATGGTATCTTGTGCCTCCAGAGAAAACTTAGCACTCAGAGCAAAGGGCTCATCATTTTATGTTCTTAAAGAACCATTTAGTTTCCCTGACAGCAAATTCATAAAAACTGTCTTCTGGTTTTAAATTTTTTGAGGTAGACAAGTCAGTCCTACAGGAATGAAAATTTAACATATGTAAAACACTTTACCTCTGCCTCAGATGGTAGTATTTTCAGATCTTACCTCACAGTTGTATTTAGCCATTGCTAAGGAAATATTACTGAGTTTGGCAGGCCATCCAGCACCACAGATGAGTGATTAATGGGAAAGAAAAAAATAGCCCATAAAAGACAAATTTAATAAGTGATTTTTTTGTTTAAAAAAGGATATAAATAATTAGTATTGCAGTAAATCAATTTTCAATGCTGAAAAGGTCACAAGTTGGATAGGGATTTTATTTTCCCTCTCTTTTCTTTTTATTTATTTGTCTTGTAAATATTTTTTAATGCCATGACCTTGTATTTTCTAGCACATGTGTACCGAGATCAGTATCTGTTTGCCTCAGTGTTATAAGGACTACTCCTCAGTGCAGAAGAGACATAGACCTAAATGTATATTGAAAATGAAACAAAGCATTACATATTTTTTTGAGTCATCTGTCCTGTCTGCCCTAAAATATCAGCAAGTCTCCAAGGAAATTTGAAGAGTTTTCTACTTTTTTTCCTATGAGGCTGAACTAGCATGGCTTTTTACAACTGAGGATTTCTAAATATTGAAGAGTAACATATAATCTTTATTCCACACACCAATTATATTTTTAAAAAATTCAGCTTTATCTTTTTTTTTTTTAGTTCTGAATTCTCTCTTTCACCTCTCCCTCACCACTATGGAGAAAGCAAGAAAACAAATTTGTCACAAATATGTTTATTCAAGCAAAACAAATTCCCACATTAGCTATAATCAAATATACATACATTCACACATTATACAGACATGTGTGTGCTTAAATCTACACTCTGAGTCTATCACCTTTCTATGGAGGTGAGTAGCATGTTTCATCGTGAGTCTTCTAGTATTGTGGGTGGTCCTGTGTTGATCACAGTTCCTAAGTCTTTAGATGTTGTTTGGCTTTACAATATTGTTGCTATTGTAATACTTGTTCTCCTGGTTGTTGTTATTACTTACTTCATTCTATGTCAGTTCATATAAGTTTTCTCAAGTTTCTCTGAAACCATCCTTTTCATCATTTCTTGTGGCACAACAGTATTTCATCACATTCACATACTTGTTTGTTCATTCAAAAACACGTATCTAAGGCTTTCAATGTGAAGGCAATCCCATAACCTTTTTGTTCACTGCAATGACATATAGTAAATAGATTCCTGTACTTAGAGTCAGGCAAATATGGCTTCAACTCCCATCTCTGACAATGATTAACTACATAACATTAGGTGTTACTTAATTCATATAAGTCCCAAAAAGCTCTCTATTAATCATAGATGTGTTGCAAACTGTATTAGTGTAGGGAGTTCTCATATTGGGAGTTTCCTACACAGAGAAAATTACAGATTCATCATATGTTCACACATTAAATTGACTGTTTAGTTTGGCATTAGGTAACTGTAGCCTAAGTGTCTAGGTTATAAAACTCTGTGATTTCACTTTGGAAAAGAAAAGAAGCATCAAAATTGAATCAACTATATACAGTTTGAATCCTTACTTTTCCATTTAGCTGATAGCTCAGATTGGTAATTTTGTCTGTCACAACACTAAACCCTCACTAATATCCTATTATCAATAATTGATATTTTTATATACATTAAAATGTAATTATTTTCTGATGTTTCAAAAATGTGTAACTATTTTAAATATTTTACAAAAAGAAAAAGCTTTGTATTTCATATTCATAAGTCAAGCTTAACATACACTTTCATTTCAAAAGACCTTAGTTAAAGGCAAAAAGATTAACCTAAAGCAATATGTATGTGTGTGTGTGTGTGTGTGTGCGTGTGCATAACTGGGGAATAAAATTGTATAGAAATCCATGGATTTTAAAGCTGTTCTTCCCTGATATGGGTATTAATAAGCTAATTAGTTATACTAATTAGTAATATTAGACATTAGTCTATACTAACATCATTCAGTCTCTCTGTCTGTATCTCTCTCTCCTATCACAAAATCATGATGAGAGAAGTAGAGACAGGTTATCTAGATACTGAACTGCAGTTCCTTTGAGAGCTCCAGATGGACAGAATAGGTCTATGATATTAAAAGGAACATTGTAGGTCAACTAGTTTCTGTAATGACAAACCCTTGCAATTCTTGAATAACTTTGCTATGGTGGTTATGGTTTTCCGTTTCTTCTGTTGTGTCTAATTTAGTTGTCTTCTCTTAATATCATATACAACTCATTCACTCATACTTGGCTACATTAGTATTTGCCTCTCAAATATAGTACCTTAGGCTTTTGTGGTCTTCCTTATACTCAACCAACTTCCCAGTAAAAAGACTAATTCCCCTGAGGGCAAAACCGCAACTTAACTCAGCCTGACTTTGATGCACTCTCTTGGTACAATAATTTTAGACTGACTTCCTAGTTTTGTTTCATGATGACAGAAACAATTTTAGACAATAATTTTAGACTGACTTCCTACTTTTGTTTCATGGTAATAGAAACAAAAACATCAGCCTAGCACTTTAAATCATGTGCTAGTTGACAGAGCCCAGCATCATTTCCCATCGTAAGATGTCATGTTACAGCTGACTCCTATTGCTCAAAGACAGATGAATCAGAGCAGATCCCTGCACCATGGCCTTTCTTTATCCAGATATAAAAATATGGCACCTAACTCTTTTTGAAGATTAAATTATCCCTTACTACTACAGACTCTCTCCCATCCACCCATCTATCCATTCAATAAGCATTTAAGTAAATATAATTTGCAAGTCATTGAATTAAACCTTGGAGATATAAAGATGACAATGAAACAATCTTTGCCCCTTATGGAACTGACTTTACTTGGGGAAATATGTGCATAGATAAGGAAATACTGAAAAAGCACAAGATGAATAAAAAGTAATTTATGGGGGAGTATCATCAACTGTAGTGAAGTGGGGTGAGGATGGGAAGGGAAAACTAAGGGAATAAGTACTTATATAGCACCTACTCTCTGCCAGGCACTGTGCTAAGTACTATACAAATATTATATCATTTTATCCTCACAACTACCCTGGAGGTAGGTGCTGTTATTATCCACATTTTACAGTTGAGGAAACTGAGGCAAACAGAGTTGAAATTACTCACCCAGGGTCTCACAGCTCATAAATGTCTGAGGCTGGATTTGAACTGTCAGCTTGAACTGACAATGGAGCATCAGGAAATTTCTCATGTAAGAGGTGGCACATAAATTAAGACTCGAAAGAAGATAGGGCTTCTAAGAGATAGATGAGACATGGAGTATACAGAAAACATCAGAGATAGTCTGCACATGATATAGATGCAGGAGATGAAATGTCATTCACAGGGAATAGCAAGTCAGACAGAAGGAACATAGAGTGAAAGAGGGGAGAATAATGTGAAATTAATCTGGAAATGTAGGCTATAGTTAAATTTGAAGAATGTAAAGAAGTTTACATACAGTCAGTGGAGCTTCTTGGGCACAGCAGTAACCTGTGCTTTAAGAACACTAATATGGCAGTTGGGGGAACTAGATACTGAAAGAGAGAGATAGAGAGAGATTTAAGACAGACTGGCCATTGGGAGGATGTCCAGGCAATAGGTGATAAGAACCTTATTAATGGAGTGAAGGCAACAGAAGAGCTAACAGAGAGGTAGAAACAGCAATTTTTGGCAATTGATTAGACATGTGGGATGAGGAAGAATGAAGATTTATGGATTACTCCAACATTGGGAATCTGGATGAGGAGATAATGGTGCCCTGTCAGAAACACTGTGATAACCTACCAAGGAGAGCAGTCTGTCAAGAAGCCCAGGCATTTGGAATTCAAATCATTCCTTCCAATGCACAAGGGAAGAAGGCAATTGTCTTTCTTGACCCTTCATCTTGCAGAAGAAAAGCCAGAAATCTTTTTGAAAAGAATGCTGCCTCAGTTTCACACTTATCTTGCTTGAATGTGACTGTAGTCCAGACAGATTATGAAGCACAGGCCAAGGAGCTGCTAGAATTAATGAAAAACTGTCCCTTCAACAGAAATTAGTAACAAAGCAGGTATATAATGAGTTCCATTTGGCAGATATTTACTTTCAGCTGCATATAGAACATCTGAGTGGAGAACTGCAACAAACAGTTAGTGATGCAGGGCTGGAGCTCAGGAGAGAGATTAGGGTTGGCTATAGAGGTCTTGGAGTCATCAGCATAGAGGTAATAGTTAAATATATGAGAGCTGATGAGATCCCCAAAAGTAAGCCTTTAAAAAAGGAAAAGAAGGCCCAGGACAAAATTTTGGAGGATACTTATAGTTAAGGAGCAGGACACAGATTTATCAAAAGAGACTATGGAGTGATTTGACGGAAGAAGAACCAAGATGATGGGAATGAATAAATGAATGGATGAATGAAGTATTTAGGTGCTCCCAAAACACTGTGCTAAATGTCATAGGTACAAACAGAAAAGTCAAGTAGTCCCTGCTCTCAAGGAATGCCCATTCTAATGGATAAAATGACCTTTTCCCTTATTGGGCTTAGATAGACTGAAGGTATAGATCATAGGTATGACAGTGATATATGGGAGGTCAGATGATGTCAGAGGATATCGCCGTATAGACTGAAGTCCTTGAGTCTAGGAAGACTGTGAGCTAAGTATTGAACTCTTCAAGAAAGCACAATGACCTGGGGGCCAGAAGATAACTGCCACCAGGATCTGGATAGAGTAATATATCTGTGTAGAATGAACCTTAAGGAAGAAAAGGTAGAAAAGGTAGTTAAGTAATAGCAATAGAAAAAGGGCCTGGAGATAAAGCAAGGTGCAAATATATGCCTACTCCTCCTCTCAGACTAGTATTTCTAAGCCATAAGAGAAGACCCTTCTCATACTGGAAAGGGTGGCCAAGGATGTTAAGTATACTAATAATAACAATAACTGTTATTATAACTAATATTGATATAACAGTTTAAGTTTTGTAAAACAAATTTTTTTTTCTCATTTGATCTCACAAAAACCCTAGGAAGTAGGTACTATTTTAATTCTCATTTTGTGTATGAGGAAACTGAGGTTAAGTGATTTGTTCAGGGTTGAGCTAACAAGAAACTGGAACCAGATTCTAAGTTAGACTTCCTTGATTTCAAGTCCAATACTGTATCCATTTTGTCACTTCAGTAGAACCAGGTTACAATATGGAAGGAGCACCACAGGAAAAAGTCTAAAATGAAGGAAAGTTTATTAATGATAGATTGGGTATCCCAGAGGGCACAAAGGAAGGGGAGGGTAGAGTTTAATTAAGGACGGATAGTGCTAAGGTTGATGAGGATGCAGGATCAGAAAATGACATCTGGGCAATGGGGTGTTGATCTAAGCAGTGGTTAATTCTGTGTCATTGGGATTAGTAGAATAAGAGAGAGGGAGTACTGTAAGACGAGAATTTAATGCCTTTTGCCTAAACGTTCCACCCTTAAAGATACTGAGATACCCAAGAACAAAAGAGAAAATTTCAGAAAGTGTTGAGGATTAATCTGTTGCTAACTAGCCTTGTGGACAAATCAACCAAGCCTTTTGTTATTTTTTAAACCCAAAATCTATGGCAGAGTTCAGAAGAGCCAGTCTTTCTAAGGGATATAAAGCACAAGGGCATTCTGGGAAAGTCAAGTCAAATAAGCCACACTGCTACACAGAAGCCTCAATTGACTCTTTTCTTTCCTCTATCCCAGAAAATCTACAATTTCAGTCTAAATGGACCAGACCAAAATAAAAACAAAAACAAACAAAAAACAAATCCCAAACCAAAACAACAGCGAAAGCTGAAAGAAAACAAAACAAAAAATAGCCCAGAGATGCTGACTCTTCCTACTTTTTACCAGAAGCCTTGAAGTAGGAGAGAAATTAGTGCCCTCTATTGGCAACAACTGCTGCCTTCCTGACTCTATAAATCCACTGCTTTGCCTGCCTTATTGTATCACTCTAGGCTTTTAGGACTATGAAAAACAACTTAACAATAATTTACACACACAGAAGGATGGTTAAGGAATAGGCGAGGAATCCTGCCTCTGTGCCTGACTTCCTAAACATTGGGAATGAAGCATCATTAAAGGATTAAAAGTCTGAACAAATTGGCAGACAGTCTGTCTTTTCCTTCTAAATCTCTTATAAACCTGGCAGTGATCTAAGGGCTGAGCATGGTGTAATGGAAAGATTATTGAAGTTAGAGTCACCTGACCTGATTTCAAATCCTGCTTCTGGCACTTATTACTTGTGTGACCTTATGTAAGTCATTTAACCCCTCTGTGACTCAGTTTCCACATCTGTACAGCAAGAAAGATTGATGAAATGAACCCCAATATCCTTTCTATTTGTAAACCCCATGAATTAGTGGCTAATTTCACTGAATCCAAACTTCACAGAACAAATACCCTTTAAAAAGGATTTGTTCTGTAAAACTTGGACTTGGTCAAAAGGCTGTACCCAAGAACCTAGAAGGCCACATGTGGCCTCCAGGCTGCTGGTTCCCCGCCCCTGAATTAGCCCTTCACTTGTGGCATTGAATTTCTTCTATTCATCTTTTACTGATTCTTATGCACTCCCCACAATGGCTATTCTAGACATTCTTTTTACTCCAGGCCCTGACTCCCTGAATTGTCCTTAACAGATCTCCTATTTTTTACTGAGAAGACTGAGTCTATCCAAAAAGAATTTAAATTCACAAGTATTTTTTTAATGTGCCTATTATGTGTTAGGCACTATGCTAAACACTGGGGATACACAGAAAGGCAAAAATAGTCCCCTCTCTCAAAGAGCTCTTGACATAATGGGAGAAACAATATAAAAACAACTAACAAACCAGCTATATACAAGATAAATTCAAGATAATATCTGAGGGAAGGCATTAGCTGAGATTTGAATGAAGCCAAGGAAGGCAGGACTTGGAAATGAAAAGGGAGAAAATTCCAGGTATAGGGGACAGCCAATGAAAATTTATATCATGTTGAGATAGCATATCATGTGAGGAATAGCAGTGAGGCTAGAATCACTGGATTATAGAATATATGGAGGGAAAGAAGTGATAAAAGGACTGGAAAGGTAGGAAGGGGCCAGGTTATGAAGGGCTTAAAAGTCAAATGATTTTATAATTGATCCTGATGATAATAGGGAGACACTGGAGTCTATTATCATGGTGAGATCTGAAATTTGGCAGCTGAATTAAACATGGATTGGAGTAGGTATAGACTTGAGGCAGGGAGACCAACCAGAGGCTACTGCAATAGTCCAGTCATGAGATGAAGGCCTGAACCAGTGTGGTAGTAGTGTCTGAGGAGAGAACGAGTTGGGGGTGGATATGTGAGGTGTAGCAAAGGTAGAAATCAATAGGACTTGACAATAGATTGATTGAAAAGGGTAAGAGAGTGAGGAGTTGAGGATTATATCTAGTTTGTGAGATATTTCTCCTCCCTTTTTTCAACCTTCTAATACTTACACTTTCTCTTCCCTCCTTCTAGTCTCAATGAAAGAAGTAGTTTTCCTCCACAAGCTAAAACTAAATCCTGCACCTGTACCCTTAATTCCATCCCCTATCACTTCATTTGTGATCTTGGTCCATCTATCACCTCCTATCTCTCATGGCTCTTCAATCTTTCTTCATTTGTGTCTTTAACCTTACTCTACAAACATGTTCAATTCTTTACTATCCTGAAATATACCACAACCATACACATATAAACATAGCCTTACCTAGAACCTCCCAGCACCTCGAGCTACTACTATCTTCTCTCTCACTGCCAAATTCCTAGAAAAAGGAGTTTACATTTGATGCTTCCACTTTCTCACCACCAGCTCACTCCTTGAACCTTTGTAACCTGGATTCCATCCCTACCATTTGACTGAAAGAGTTCTCTCTAAAGTCATTAATCTCCTTACACTGTAACTAGTGGTGTTTTATATGCCTTCATCCTCCTTGACCTCTGTAGAGTATTTGGCATTATAGACTATTTCCTCGATTCCCTTCTTTTGGTTCCTTTGACCTTATACACCCTTTTGGTTCTATTCCTGTTTCTCTGCTGACTCTTTTTTTTTTTTGTATCTGCAGGTTTTGTATCCTTCCCACCCCTTAAACCTGGCTTCTCCTTAAGATTCTGACCTAGGTCTTCTTTCAACATTTTCTTCCCTAGTGACCTCATCAACTACAATCCAATTTAGTCCAAGTATTTATTATATCTCTACTGTGTTCTAGGCACTGTGGATACACAGATAAAAAACAAAACAGTCCCTGGCCTCTAGGAGTTTACATTCTACTGAGGGGATAGAAATTCCATGGCTTCTATCATCACCTCTAAACAAATGGTGCCTTAATTTATTATTTCTTACCTTTCTCCCCTTTTCACCAATGCTCCATTCTCCAGCTTCCTTTTAGATATCTTCACATGAAAAAATATAATAAATACAATGTAGTTATGTTTCAACAATCCTGCTAACAGCTGCTGTGGGGGTGTAAAAACCAACAACAACCAGCTCACAGAACTCTGCAAGCCCAGGTCTTTTTGATCTGTTTTACTAAGAAAAGCAACATTAAGGGGTTAATAATCTTACTTTAATACTGCATACAAATATCATTTACTTAGTACAGGGGAAAACACCAGCAGCCTGAATTACAGACCAAATACAATTCGTAGTTATCAACATCTGAGTCTTCAGCTGGGGAGCTCATTACAATAGCTGGCCCAGAGTCACATGCCACTCTTGCTGTGGCTAAGAGTTCCGAGAGAGAATGCCAACCTCTGTGCTTATATATCCTGTTCAGGGTCATGACCTCACCCAGGCTGGGTGTGGAAAAGTTCCCCACCCCCAACATCACATCAGATACAAATCAGTCAATGATTCCCAATTGTCTCAGTGCTGAGAAATACAAAAACATCCCACTTTATCTGCCCCATTCAAACAAAGGCCAGAATCATTAAAGGTCAACAGCAAAAAGTCCCACCTTAATTACTATTACATTGTGGGGAGAAGGACACATTCCCCAAGAGAACTCAATTTGGATTTTGTGTTGGGACTTTGCTAAGTAAAGCATGCTGGTACCTGAGGGTAGCAGCAGGAAGCCTGCAATTGCTGCCTAGGGAGGACACTCAAGAGCTTTGCTTGGACATTCTGTACTGCTTAAAGAGATTAACTTGCTGGGACCTAGGGGTGGACATTTGAATTGGAATGGCACTGAATGATATGTTTTGCTTTGTTGCGAATGATATGTTTAGTTGTATTTCCCTGAATGTGATTGCAATGTATAATGTGTCTATTTTGTTCCAGGATCCATGGCCATTTAATTTAGATATTGTTAGTCCATAGATCCTGGAAAGGGGTGGACAGGGGTGAAGGTCATGTATCAAGAAGGATGAAGAGGTACTCTGTAAGACACAGATGAAGAGAAAGTACATTCCAGGTATGGGGACAGCCAATTTTTTTCAATTAAACCAGTTTTTCGTTGAACTATAATTGTTCATATCCCATTTGCCACTTACTGGCTATGTGACCCTGGACAAGTCACTTGAACTCTCAATAGAGAAATCACTATAAACTGGAAAAACAGGTCCTATCTCCATCCCATTGGCACTTAAGGAGTATTTTTTTCCTTTTATTTTACCTTCTCCTCTACTGTGCTTATAAATTGAACATAAGGGGAATATAGAAGGTGAGGCACTGTGTTAAGCACTTGTAAAATATTGTATCATTTGATTCTCAGAACAACCCTGAGAGGTAGACACTATTATTATCCCCATTTTACAATTGAGGAAGCTGAGGCAAACAAAGGTTAAGTGACTTGCCCAGGGTCACATAGCTAGTAATTGTCTGAGGCCAGATTTGAACTCAAGTCTTCCTGACTTTCCTGAGCCACCTAACTGCTTCTGAAAGAAATAGGGATTCACTGTGTTCTTTAGGAGATGTACTTTCTCACCAAAAGAACACATTTCCACACTGGCAACCTCTCTCTAACTCCTGGTTGTCTGCCAACTCGGTATTGTCTAGCTTCATCTCCAGGGTCCTGTCACCATGGCACCCCTCTCCTGGACTCATGTTTCTCTTCAACCCCTGCGGGGACAAGGGCCATTCAACTCTCAGTCCTTTGCACCACCCACAACATTATTATTTTCTGGTCCTTGCTGTCCCCATCCAGCTAGGCTCAGATACAGTATGGATAGAGACATAGATTACATAGGTAAGGTATAGAGAAGTACCATGGTGTAACAAATAGAGGGTGGGCCTCAGAGTCATGAAGACATAGGTTCCCATGAGGCCTCTAACTGATTGTTTGACCATATAACAGGGCATTTAACCTTTTTGTGTTCCATGCAACATTATAATATTTGAAGTATTACATCTGCACTGGTAAAGGGAGTTTGTATGCCAAGACTTCCTGATACTGGTGAAATCACAGGCCTGGACCAAGAAAGGTAAAAGATATAAGCTAAATGCAGAGCTGTAAAGAATGTGAGATGATATAGCTTTGCCCCAATATGTAAAATTTAGCATTACTTTCCCGGGGTAACTTCTTTTTCCCAGCGATCACATTTCCAGCCTCCCATATCCTCATATCCCTACACTGTTCCCAGTAGCAATTAATTCTTCAGTAACATAAAATATGTTCAGTATCCTAGGATGGTCTTCTTTCCTTCTTTCCTCTGACAGCAACATCTTAGGCAACCTCTGCGACTCCTTCTCGTAACACAAAAATTGTTAGCTGCAACTTTGATTAAATGGTTAGGTAAAACAATTATGAATATTCTAATTGTTATTCCCTATTATGGAGCTTGCCTTTATATGTATGTTTATTATTTATGTATATATGTATATTTATACACATATATGTACATATATACATATATATATTAGACTCATGTATTATGGTTCTCTGCACACTTCTGTTATCAAAACTAGTCATATGTTTCTTTACGTGAAGCTTTTGCCGTGAATATAGTTCTTAAGAAATGAGTGTCTGGTGAACTTGGATCTCTTGAAGTGTAAGCAAATCTATTTTTATTAATAGCCCTAAAATGAATAGAACCTTGTAACTTATTTTAATGAGCAATTAATCTGGGGAGTAGGCATGTAAATAGAAACAAAGCAAATCAGTTGGAAAATTGCTATACTCTGTTACTTCTTGGGGACAAGAAGAGTAGGGGTGGTACGTAGAAGGAGAGCTGGAATTAAACCATAAAATCTACAAGCAATTGCATATATTAGCTACTCAGCTTTTACATTTTAGAAGTAAACCTGCTATGAGTATTCTTTTTGTGAAAAAAAGAACCATCCCACTTATTCACCTGTGTAGTTCTAAAATTCATATAAAGCCCAAGTGTTATGGTGCATTCTCTCAGCCTTTCTGGGAACAGCCAGGAAACTATAACAAAAACTTAGATAAAAATGGCAAGAAAAAATTAATACTAATGTTCAAGAAAAGTGTCTCATAGTAAAGTCTAAGGGAAAAAAAATGTTATTTGAATTTGGAATAGTATCCCAGAAAAAGTCGTAAATGATTTCTATTTGTTTCTTTAAGTTAGACTGAGTATACAGGCAGAATCTCAAGGGAATCTCTTGCATGAGAAAGAGGATAGTTTGCATCATCTGTTTAGTCTTCTCCATATCCTTATTTTGGTGATTATCACTTCCAAAAGCAAACATACTTTGGTTCTGAAATCCCTAAATAAGCAGAATTTAAAATTGAAATTATGTTCTTACATTTTTCCATTGTGTTACCCACTTGTTATTGCTGTACTTATTGCAAGTGTAGTAAAAAATTTGTTCCAAATATGAAAATGTTCCTCATATCATCACTCTTCTGTCTCTAGGATCAAATGAGATGAACACTATGTGGAGATCTTTTTTTTTCTTTTTTGGCAGAGAGTTTCTGGCAAGTACATAGTTGTGCATATTTACTCTGATGAAAAAAAATAATTGTTATATTAAAATGATTTTTTTCTGAACAGGTATATATATTAATTAGTGAATCTGTTAATTTATGATATTTCTGTATCTCACCAAAAGTTCTGCTTAAAGTCAACAAGCATTTATTAAGTGCTTATTCCATGCCAGTAACTGTGCTAAGATGATAGTTATAGGGCATAGGTTTTTTTCTGCTAGCTATAGTTTTGAATTTTCCTATGGAAAGAGATATTCAAAGGAGTTCTTTTCCTATGATGTATCAGGCTCAGGGCATATTGCAAGAGGGTATTATTATGCATATATATATGTGTGTGTATGTATATATTATATATACATACATATATACACTATAAATCATATTATGTTACGTTATATTACATTGTATTCTATTCTATATATGTTGGCCTCATGAATTATGGTTCTCTGTATATTTCTATTCTCAAAACTAGTCATATGTTTCTTTAAGTGAAACTTTTGCCTTGAATACAGTTTTTAAGAAATTAGTAGCTGGTGAACTTGGATCTCTAGTATGAAATATGACAGTAAATTCGAGTATACTTATGCAGTGCAAAAAAAATCTATTTTTATTAATAGCCTTAAAAGGAATAGAACCTTATCTTATTTTAATAAACAATTAATTTCAGGAATAGGCATGTAAATAGAAACAAAACTAATCAGTTGGAAAATTGGGAGAGATTCAGGGGACTATGTTTTCCATAATGATTTGGAAGTTATTGAAACTTCAGGTTAACAATGTTACCAACTGAGGACTTAGATTGGTAGATAATGTTACAAAATGGGAAATTAAAAAAAAAAACAAGGGTCCAAACCACATTAATATATTGTTTTAATAACCCAGCTAGCAGCTCCTGTGGGGGCGTAAGATCCCCCCCAGAGCCAGCACCCCGGAGGCTGCTGGGACCCAGGAGGCTGCCAGGACCCAGGAGGCTGCCGGGATGCCGGGAAAGCACAGGTTCTTTTTATCTGCTTAAACAAGGAAAGCACGGTGAAGGGGTTGACCAGCTTACTTTAATCCAGCACTCCGTTAGCTTACAGACAACATTCATTTAGTTCAGGGGAAAACGTCAGCATTCAGTTAGCATTTAGTTAGTTCAGGGGAGCAAAGAGACAAGCATCAAGAGACAGACCAAATACAATTTCATTGACTTACTTCAGGGGAAAAAACCAGCACCCTGAGGTTCAGAACATTCATTTAGTTCAGGGGAAAAGAACCAGCACCCTGAACCTCAAAACCAAAATACAAACAAATTACAAATATCAACAGACAGACCCAATACAATTCATAGTTACCAACATCTGGGCTTGGCCCGAGAGCAAGGGCTGGCCCAGAGTCACGGTCCCCACCGTTGCCGCGCCAACTGGAAAAGGAAAGAGAGATCTTCAAGCTGTCCTATTCCCTCTTATAGAGTTCTTGACATCATCAAGCACCGCCTGAATGACCAGGGCCGATTGGTTCTTGAGTTGGCCTCTTCCCCTAGCGTAGACTAGGTTAACACCCAATAGGGCGTGGCTCTGGAGTCAACACCTCCCCTCAGCCAGCCCCATGACTCATCACACAGGAAGTTCTCTGTTCCCAGGCATGGGTTTCTGGGCTTCCTGCCCTGGAAGAGGTCACACAGGAAGTTCTCTGCTCCCAGGCATGGCCCAGCAATGCTCAATGAGATAAACTGAGTCACTCAAAGAAAACAAAGGCCACTCTGGCTACATATATCACATAGGAGAGAATGGGCAGCAGTGCAAGAAAGAGAAGCAAGAAATGGACCTGTTGGAAGGGCAAGGAGAAAGAAAACAACTATGTAGAATTGGATGCCTGTGGTGCCCCAAAATTCCACTTGTGGCTAAATTTTAGTCATGCTGCAGGGAAAGAATCACCAAGAGGCAGAAATATATTTTAAGTATCTTGTCCATTACTGGGAATATTATGTGGGTTCTAAATCAGCTGTGCCCTCCTGCTATTTGAAGGAGTTAATGGGACTGAAGATGAATTACACTATATCACTCTCTGGATGCATAGTAGCTAAGTATATTAAATATAGATAATTATGTATATAAATACAGATAAAATCTTGCTACTTGATTGCCTTTCATGTTTTTTTGTAATTTCACCTCTTAATTACATGCTTTTTGTACCTTAAATGTTGTGGTTGTCTTGTAGGGTATCATATTAATGTAATAAACCAAATGGGGACTGGGCCAGGGGCTGATTACTTATTAGCCCAAAATGACTATGATAAATCTGGGAGTAGACAAGGTGTGATACACCTATTAGTTAAGGCTACTATAGAAACCTCTTTCTAATTATGTACTTAAAATAAGAAAAATTACAAAAGTTCTTATTTTGAAATACTGTACTGTCTTACAGAAATTTTCTAGGAATGAGAGGGAGATTTTTGAGTGGATAACAATTCCCAGCTGAGTACATTATGCCAAGTCCCACAGTGATTTAAAAAAAAAACAACCAAGCAATAAAAATATTGGGAGATAAAACTTTCTGACTTTTAAGTAGAAAGTTGGTCTTGAGAGATTCAGTAAACTTTTTAAATGTTAAAATAAACAAGGAACACTCACATTTTGACACAATAAAAATGCAGCTAAAATACCATCAGAACTTTCCCTGACTGGATTTTTCACATCTCAGAGGTAGTACTTCCACAGCATTTCTTTATCCCTCCCCAGCTATCTTATCTGACAGAAATAACTTAGATAAAGACACATCAGAACAAAAGCTACATCTGGGGATCAGTAAGAGAA
The DNA here is from genome assembly GCF_011100635.1 of Trichosurus vulpecula. Lineage (NCBI taxonomy): Eukaryota > Metazoa > Chordata > Mammalia > Diprotodontia > Phalangeridae > Trichosurus > Trichosurus vulpecula. Next base: position 135,854,359 of record NC_050573.1, on the reverse strand, counting down.
AACCATTATTAAAGATTTCTTTCAGAGATATTTAATGTTAGCAAAATGTTTCCCCACTATTTGCTTTTTATGTCAAATAAAGATGAGGTTCCTTCTGAGAGACTAAAATAAAATTATAATAGCATGGTAGGACTACCAAAAAGTTTAGAATTGCTAAGGAGAAAGTCATGGCCCGGAAAACAGGCAAATAGGCAGTTTCTAGTATGTAATAGAAGAATGAAGTGGAGGGAAGCCTCAAGAAGGTTTTTGGCATTCATGGAATATATCTCAGCAGAATATTATGAATGAAAGTATTGATTGGATCATATTAATTATGAAAAATTAGTACCTGAGTTAACTTCAGAAAATGAAAAAAAAACCAATAACCTAGGAGAAAGTCAAAGAAACAGTTTTAAGCAAGTTGTAAAAAGTAGTACTGTGAACCTAAACATGACAGGAGTCTCTAGGATAAGAACCCAGATGTAGCCACTAGTTTGTCAGAATTTCTGGATCACAGAATCACAAAGTTGGCAGGGATCTCAGAAGCAACCTGTTCTAACACCTTGATTTTCTAAATGAGGAAACTGAGACCTAGAGAAATCAAATAACTTGCCCAAGTTTGCATAGATGGTAAGTAATAAAACCATGATTTGAACCCAGGTCCTCTGACTCAGAATCCATTGATCTCATCAATGAATCCTGCTGTCTCTCAGATTCTTACAGATGATGTACCAGTCCCCTTATATCAAGAGAGCCCATTCCTGACATGGTACATCCCAACATTAAAAGAAAGCTGTGTAGCTTCACACACCCAGCACATTAAACTGTCTTATTTTTCATGACTATTTCATATTCTTGTGATAGGCTCTGAATGGACTATGGCCTAAGTTGAAGAGATTACACCTAAGAAAGAATCTCCACTCCAACATACCTGAACAGTGGTCATGCAGTGTTTGCTTGGAGACTTCCAGTGAAGAGGATCAAACATATTCCTGAAAGAGCCCATTTCACTTCTATTAGAGGATTTCCCTCATATGAGGTCTAAATTTATCTCTTTGAAAAATGCTAATTATTGCTTCTATTTCTGTCTTGTAGGGCAAAGCACATGCAGTCTAATTCTTTAGGTGACAGAATTTCAAAAACTTATAGATAGCCTAAGTCTCTCTTCTCCAGGTTAAGCTTGTCTATTTCCTTTAACCAATGTTCATATGTCATGAACTAGAAATTTTTCACCATGCCTTACTCTGGACTCTCCCTAACTTAACAATATCATTTCTAAAATTGATTAATTAGTATAAGACACAATATTGCAGGTGTGGGCTAACCAGGGCATATTACAGAAGAATGATCAATCTCCTAGTCCTGTGCCCCAGAGGTGTCAAGCGTGTAGGGCAACACTCTCCAGTGCAGCTCGAACCAGGTTAAAATGTAATTGGGAAATATTTAACAAAATAAATAAATATATAACAGAACGTAGATAATGTTAATGTGTGGTTTTGAAAGTCAATATATGGTTCACATGGATTGTTATGTGTGGTTCAGTGGCTTCTATTTCTATCTGAGTTTGACACCACTGCTCTATGCTATTTCCTTCTTAATTCAGGCTGAGATTGCATAAGCTTTGTTGGCTGCCACATTATACTCTTTACTAATATTGAACTTACAATCCACTAAAACCCCTAGATATTTTTTTCACAATTAAAATCTTTAGCATCAATGTGAGGATGTACCCAGAAGATAATGTATAATATGTTGGAAAACAGGGCTTGGGTTTGAGAAATAAAAGAGGCTAAAGATTTATAAATTACTTAGAAACCTCACAACTACATATCATGACTACTTTCTTTTCATAAGAGAACTAAAAGGCACTGAACTTGGCAAGAGCCAAGCAGCAGACAAAAAATAAAATTGACTATAGCTTAACAGATAGTGGCATGAGCAGAATCAATTGTCTGTGTGTAGTCAGACCATCTGCTTCTTAGAACAAAGGTCAAAATAAAAATCGAATTAGAAGAAAGAGTAAAGATAATATAGTGAGAACAACTATAACAGTTTTGGCCTGAATTATTCAAATGAGCCATTGATTTCCCCCAAAAATGGGAAATGGAAAAAGGCAGAAATATTTACCTTATCACCATTCCCCACCAAAGCTTAACCAATGTAAAGCAGCTGCCACAACAAGGAATCCAAAAGAACTTAGAAAAGTTGTAGCCAGAAAACATTTGATCTCCTTGCCAAGCAGAGAGATGTGCAGCCAAGGGCAACACCAGTATAGAATATAAACTCATTTGTGAAACACAATGGAGTACTATGGCAAAAGATTACAAGAAGTATCGTCTCATAAACCAACAAAAAGCAACGAAAGCAAAAGCAAATCTAAAGAAACTTTGGTATGAAACCCAGTTGAGTTACATCATCCCAAGAGCATTTTGGAGATGAAACTGGAAAGACAGCAGCAGACACTGAATGGAATACATTTGTCAACATTTCTGTAGCAATCTATTTTCATCATCAGTGACAGAGGAATCACCACATTTGAACTGTAACACCTCAGTCCCCAATGTACTACATGATGAAATTGAAAGGGACTTAAGAAGATGAAGTCTGGAAGAGTTGCTAGATCAGATCATGGACTCTCTGAGTGAATCCAGGCTGGATGTGACATAATCTTGAAAACAGTAAGAGATTGTTTTGCACAAAATCTAGGGAGGGGAAGCTACAAAAAAGAATGGAAGAAATTACAGATGATATTATTACCTAAAAAAGAAGACTAGAAAACATTAATAATTATGAGCAAATATACTTATTTTTCCATCATTTTGATGGCAGCATTATATGAATTATTCAGACACACATATAGGGGCTATCTTTGCTGTCAAGCTCACTAGCTTATAATTTGAATAATTCACTCTTTTAAAAAATTTTTTTTTAATCAGGACTGGATTTCACTGTCTCCAGTGCTATTGAAATTCTTCTGTTTTCCATGATTTTGCCAGAGTACTAACAGTGGCTAATTCTTTCAATACACTGAGATCTATCTCATCCAGACCTGCTTGATGATTCACACTCACTGGGGGCATCTAGGTGCTTTCTCGCTATCCTCTAATCTATTTGATGCTACAGCCTTCTTTTAACCATTTTTGCTCCCTGTTTCCTCATTCAAAAATAATTATTCCTTGTAGAAAATGCAGAAGAAAAATAAAACATTTCTGCCTTCTTTCCATTACCTATCATCATTTACCCATCTGCCTTAAGCAGTGGTCTTATTCCTCCAGGTTAAGGAGAAATATTACAAGTAGCAAGAAAAAGCAACATAAATACTGCAGAGCTACAATCAGAATAACATAAGACCTAGCAGCTTCTATATTAAAAGAACATAGGGCTGGGGTTGTGACCCAAAACAACTTACCCAGCAATACTGAGTATAATCCTGAATGAAAAAAATTAATATTTAATGAACAGAAAGACTTTCAGACATTTGTGACAAAAAGACCAGCAATTATCAAAACTGTCTGATACTGGCTAAGAAAGAAATAGTCAATATGGTGCCTCTTCCAAGCATGGTGCTCCACTGGGCTCTACTGGGCACAGCATCTCCTATTGTACCGCTTGCTCCATTGCAAAATAACTACTACCAATGATGGCAGTGGTGGTGATTATTTCTCTACTCCCTTCCTCAACCCTTTCTTCTGGAAAAAGTAAAAGGGAAAAGATAAAGCAAGATTCTATCTCAACCTTCTTCCTCCATAACTGGCTCTCTTATCAACTACAAACGATGAGTCCTTAGCATTTCTGCAGAGCTGGCTAATTTGCTTTTCAAAACCCACACCATGTCAACAGGTCTAGAGATAGGTCCCTAGCATATTGGACTTCTGTGGCATAAATACAGATGACATTGAATAATTGTACAGTTATAGATCCCAAATAGGTTGGATCCTTTAGTCAGCCAAGGGATAGCTCCTTATAAATTCTATCAGCTTGACAGAGAAACTTTTCACATCTTCTAAAAGAATAAAGAAGCATAAATACTGCTTCATACTTTTTTTCAAAAGCTAGTGATATGCCACTCTGATTTTCATGATCTTTGCAATTGATGAAAGGGTTAATCTCTGTGTGTTTGAGTCATTCATTTTTTAGAAAAAGATTTAATTTTACTTTATTTCTCACAATTTTATGTAATCTTTGAATTTTGTTTTTAATCTCTTTTTCTCAATTATATGTAACAAATTTTATCATTCATTTTTAAAATTTTGAGTTTGAAATTCTCTCCCTCCCTCACTTATCCCCTCCTTGAGAAGGCAAGCAACTTGATATAGACTTACATGTGAGGTCATGTAAAACATATATCCACAATTAGCCATTTTGCAAAAGAAAACACAGACCAAAAAAAGCTAAGAAAAAGAAAGTAAGAATAGTATGCTCCAATCTGCATTCAAACACTATCAGCTGATTTTTTGGAGACAAATAGCATTTTTCACCAAAAGTCCTTGTGAGCTGTCTTAGATAAGTATATGACTCAAAATAGCTAAGTCATTCACAGTTGATCATCATACAATATTGCTGCTACTGTGTGCAATGTTCTCCTGGTTCGGCTCACTTTAGTTCGCATCAGTTCATATAAATCTTCCCATGTTTTTTGAGACTGTCCTGTTTATCATTTCTTATAACTCAATAGTATTTCATCACAATCATATGGCTCAACTTGTTCAGCCATTCCTCAGTTTATGGGCATCCCCTAAATTTCAAATTCATTGCCACCACAAAAAGATCTGCTATGCATATATTTGTACAAATAGATCCTGTTCCCTTTTTTTTTTTTTAAAAAAAGTCTTTTTGGGATATAGACACAGTAGTGGTATTGCTGGGTCAAAGAGTATATACAATTTTATAGGCCTTTGAACATAGCTCTTAATTGTTCTCCAGAATGATTGGGTCAGTTCACAATTCCACCAACAGTAAATTAGTGTCCAATTTTTTTTCACATCACCTGCAACATTTGTCATTTTTCTTTCAAATTAGCCAACCTGATAGCTATGACATGGTACCTCAGAGTTGTTTTAATTTGCATTTCTCTGATCAATAGTGATTTAGAGCTTTTCATGTGACTAATGTAATTTTGATTCCCTCTTCTGAAAAACTGAATTTCATCTACCTTCTTACTGAGCCAAGAATCCTGCTTTATACAAGTTTTGCTTGTATATAACCCTTGAAGAAGTTAAATGCTACCTTCTTAGAGACTGGTGAACTATTCTGCTAGTAAACCCTGTGTAGTTTTTCATTTTCCACTTAGCAGTGTCTGAATTTCTCTATTGCTTTTGTCAAACCAGTCTTGGTGTTTCTGAGTGTTCTTACCTAGATGAGTAAATGCAGTGCTGTACACCAAATCTCTGAAAACTGCACACTCTTTTTCTGCTCCACTGTTGCCAACCATGTGTTGGCTCAACTTACCCTCTAAGTTAGCAATAAACTGTTCCCTCTCAGAGAAGCACTCTAATCTATTGATATTAAATCTTCTGGTGGTCATCTTGCCTTGGGGCCACCACTTTTGTTTAATGCAAATATTTAGCTTGGAGAGGATAAGTCAATGATCATTCCAGCACTCTGCACCACACATTGCCTTTGTCACTTTCACAGCATGTCTGTCTCTTCTCTTAACAATGACATAGTCTATTAAATGCCAATGTTTGCTGCTAGTTTGCATCCACAAAATTTTATTGTGTTTAGGTAAATGGAAGGCAGTGTTGATGATGAGGTCATGAGATGCACAAGTGTATCAATAATCTGGCTAGCAGCAGCTGTAGGGGTGTAAGACCCAACAAGATCAGCAACAAGAGCTGCTAGCACAAGTTCTTTGATCTGCTTTACTAATGAAAGTAACTTTAAGGGGTTAACAATCTTACTTTAATCACACATACAAATATCATTTGCTTAGTTCAAGAGCAAAAGCCAGCAATGTGAACTTCAGAGCAAATACAAATAAATTATAAACATACCTTATAAACAGACCAAATACAAACCAACATCTGGGTTTACAAGCTGGGGGGCTCTTAACAGTGGCTGCCCAGAGTCTCTTCAAGTCACATGACACTCATCCAATGAGTGAGAGCCCCAAAAGTCAACTGCCAACCTTGGATCTTATATACCATCTCAGGGCCTTGGGGCACTTAATTACCTCAGTGCTGAGAAGCACTCAAACAAAGAACAGTGAAAAATCCCATTTTGCTGACCATTACATTTGAAAGGCAAGAATCATTAAAGGCACTTAAGAGAAGAACAGCAAAAAGCACTGCCCAGATTACCATTACAACAAGTCTTCAATAGTAAGTGACTTGTTGCTATTGCTGTTTCTAACTCCATTCTTCCTAAGGACTCCCTGCTGTGTCTGGTAGTCTGAGCCTACTCTAGCATTAAAGTCACCCAGTACTATAAGCTTGTCCTCTTTTGGAACATTGATGATGAGGGTTTCCAGGTCCTCATAAAATTTTTCTTTGACCTCATCAGGGTTCATCGTAGTGAGAGCATAGGCACATGATCCTGGAGAGATAGGCTGAAAACTTCCACAGTGCTCTCAAGGGACGGTCATTAGTCAATGATGAAGCCATTGACCGTTTATCTCAGGTCGAAGTCAATCCCTCCCTAGCTGATGTTCCAACTGAAGAAAAGGTTTTGAATGTCATTAGGCTCCTCTCCTGTGGCAAAGCACCTGGTGCTGATTCTATTCCAGCTGAGATTTAAAAGGTGGAGGATCCATTGCTCATACAAAAACTAACTGAAATTTTCTGGGTTAAATGACAAGAGGAGATTATCCACCAGGAGTTAAATGATGCCTCCATTGTCCATCTCTATAAAGGTAAAAGAAACAAATTGTTCTATGAAAATCACAGGGGAGGGGGTTATCTCTCTCTTAGTCATTGCTGGCAAGATCCTTGCCAGAGCACTCCTTAATAGGCTGATCCTTCATCTGGAAGATGATAATCTACCTGAGAGCCACTGTGGCTTCAGAAAGGGCTGAGGAACAGTTAATATGATGCTTGCTGCCCTTCAACCCCATGAGAAATAACAGGAGCAGAACAGAGGTCTGTACGCAATGTTCATTGATCTAACCAATTCAATTGTGAAGACTTATGGGAAATTATGTCAAAATTTGATTGCTCAGAGAAGTTCATCATCAGTATTACATATCAATTTCACAACTGCATGCTTGCCTGGGTTCCAGATAATGGATGATGCTCTCATGCTTTCCCAGTCACCAGTGGAATGAAACAAGGCTGTGTGCTTGCTCCCATGCTTTTTAGCATGATGTTTTCAGCTATGTTGTCAGACACCTTCATTGAAGAGGAACACAGCATCAAGGTTAACTACTGCACTGATGGTAAATTATTTAACTGGAAAAGGCTACTAGGCAAGACTAAAGTGGAGGGGCAGCTAGTGCATGATCTTTAGTTCACAGATAATTGTGAACTCAACGCAGCCTCTGAAGCTGAGATACGACAAAGTATGGATTGATTCTCTGCTACTTGTGCTGATTTTGGCCTAATGACTAACACCAAGAAAACACAGGCATTCCATCAGCCAGCACCATACTGTCCATACTCAGAATCATCAGTTACAGAATAGTTTTGAATACTGTGAATAAGTTCATTTAACCTGGGCAGTATCCTTTCTAGGGTTGACACATGCATTGCCAGAGCTAGCTCAGTGTGCGGAAGGCTCTGAAGGAAAGTGCGGAAGAGAAGCATTAGACTGACTACCAAATTGAAGGTCTACAAGAGCTGTTGTGATGACCTCATTGTTGTATGCTTGTGAAACCTGGACAGTATACTAGGGCCATCCCAGGAAACTGAATTGCTTCCATTTGAATTTTCTTAGGAAGATTCTGAAGATCAACTGGCAGGATAAGATACTGGACACTGAGGTCCTTTATCAAACTAAACTGAAAAGCATTCAAACTCTACTGCAAAGAGTGCAATTCTGATGAGGTGGCCATGTTGTTCAAATGCCAAACATATGCTTGCCTTAAAAGACTATTTTATGGAGAACTCACACAAGTTAAGTGCTCACATGGTGGTTAGAATTGATACAAGGACACCCTCAAAGTCTCTATTAAGAACTTTGGAATTAACTGCATGACATGGGAGACACTGGAGCAGAAGTGCCCAGCATGATGTGCTCTCATCAGAGAAGGTGCTGAGCTCTATGGGGAAAGCATAATTGAAGCAGCTCAAAATAAATGTAAGATGTACAAATTTAGAGAATTCACCTCAAATGTTCACATGGACTACTTGTGCTGGACCTTTGATAGAACAGTCTGACCAGCCACAGCTGGACACACTGTAACTTGACTCTAACATAGTGATGTCATTTTGGTCCTCTTTGAGAATGAAGGACAACAACTAACGTAGTATTGGAATTAATAGTTCTTTAAATGTTTGGTAGAATTCATTTATGAATCCATCTGGTACTGGTTGTTTTTTCTTAGGGATCTCATGGATGGTTTCAATTTCTTTTTCTAAGATAGGATTAATTAAGCATACAATTTCCTCTTCGGTTAATCTGGACAATTTATATTTTTGTAAATATTCATCTATTTCACTTAGATTGTTAGATTTATTGACATAAAATTAGGCAAAATATTTTCTAAAAATTGTTTTAATTTCATCTTCATTGGTGGTGAATTCACCCTTTTCATTTTCTATACTGGTAATTTGGCTTTCTTCTTTCTTTGAAGACTATGGCATTCTATGACTTGTAGTTACAGAGCATCAGTTGTTCAGTCATTTCAGTTGTGTCCAACTCTTCATGACCCCATTTACGATTTTCTTGGCAAAGATACTGGAATGGTTTGCCATTTCCTTCTCCAGCTTATTTTACAGATGAGGAGACTGGGGTAAACAGGATTAAGTGACTTGCCCAGGGTCACACAGCTAGCAAGCGTCTGGGGCTGGATTTGAATGAAGGTCTTCCTGACTCCAGGCCTGGCACTCTATCCAAAGCATCAGTAGGAAAATATTATTAATTAAAATTATAGTTCTTTCCTTAAGGGAGAGACTTAGGTTGTGAAAACTACTATATAATTTCCTAAAGGCAATCTAGCTCACTCATATCTTCCTATTCAATTCTGTATCTAGATGACTGTCCATCAGCAATATCTGTTCATAATATATAGACTAGAAGGACCAGCCCCATCCAACTGCATAACCTAATGTGCATAATAGGAATCCTTTACCTGCTTGATTTGTCCTGTTTAGTTAGACCAGTTTAGCAAAAAGGAAAATGTTGAATGCCTCTTATTTGAACACCTACAGTATAATATAAATACAAAAAGGCAAGCATTTCTAAAATGACCAGAGTTTCAAACACAACGTTTAACTTTAGGCAAAAAACCCCATTGTAACTATAACTATTAAAGTATGCACATAAATGTGTGAAGAAAGCATTTCTAATTTTTCCCAATATGAGAGAAATTCTGGATGCATTCTCTCCTTCACTGCTGTAACTGTGGCGCAGAAGAGTAATTATCAGTTTGGGAAGTCTACTGTAAAATGACCAAAATGATCTCACTGGAAATAGTTCCCAGAGATTCCCTTATGCTTTAAAACATGAGCAATTTTTCCCTTTCTAAAAAAATAATTTCAAATGAATGGCTGGCGCATCTAAAGAAATATAATGCAAACTACAGCCCACTGAGTGGAAATAATAGAAATACCTCAATGCTACAAATGTGTAGACAGAAAGGGCATGGTATCTTGTGTATTTGGGGACCTATATTAAATTGCCTAATCTTTTAAAAAGTTACAATAAAGGCACTATTCAGTACATTTCTGGAATAGCTCCATGTAAATCTGGCAGTTTGTCTAGTGGGGTTAATCTCCAGGGAAAATTGCCTTCCAAACATTAAATCTGAACAGTGATAACTTCTACAGACTTGTAACCAAAGATAACATAAAGTAGCTTTCCTTTTAATTGAGTCATTTTCCCCTAACTATAAAGGATAATGGGAGTCATTCATTAAATCATATTCACAGAAACATAGAACCTCAGAGTTGGAAAGGAGCTCAGAGTCCATCTAGACCAAACTATAACTGAACAATACCTCCATCTACAACACACCCATCAAATGATTATCTAGCCTTTGTTTGAAAACTTCCAGTCAGGAGGAGTCTACAAGGCCCCTCATTTCACCTTTAGATAGCTCTAATTTGTTTATGTCTTCAACCAATAGATTCACACAAGGAAGAAGTTCTATGCCTTTCCCTGGACTAACTACAGTTAGAAATTCATTCATTCTGATAAGCTGATCCACTATTTCAGGAAGCACTATATAGTCCTATTAATGCCACATATGATACTGCAACTTGTCCTACTCCAACGAGCTGGCCCTGAACTAGGGATACCATGTTGTAAACCTCTTCTTTCAACTTCATAACTGAGGCCTCAGTAGAATAGGAAGGTGGAGCAGTTATGTCACCATGCAGGATTGTGGCCTTAAAATAGAGGATGCAGTGAACCCCTGATTATAACTTAGAAACCCCCATTTCATTCATAATTTTCTCCTCTTAGCCTAGCCCTTTCCCTAACACCTTACTTCTGTCTTTCCACCCCCACCATACACTAATAAGGTCTGGGAGTATCCTTTCTGCCAGTTTCTCGGTGGCTACTGTTTGCTGATTCATGACCACATTTGATGGAGAGGAAGTCTGACAAAATGTCTTTGAATTCCACTTATTAGTGGTGTGTTATTTGAATATCATTTCACCTCTTAAGAACTGAAATATAGTAGGAAAAGATGTGAATTTTGCATCACAAGACCTTGGATCAAAACCTGTCTCTGCCATTTATTATCTTGCAATCTTTGGGAAGTCATTTAACCTTTACTTCTTGGTTTCCTCGTGTGCAAAATCAAGGGCTTTGGCTTGGACAAGATCTCCTCCAAGGTTCTTTCAAGTTCTAATTCTATAATCCTATGAACCCAAACTACCCTTTCCAAGTTTAATAGCTAAACCAAAAGTTTATTCTCAGTCCTCATCCTTCTGGACATATTTGTAGACTCTGACTCTGCTGCTATTCCCTTTTCTTAGATACTTGAGTCTTCTTGACACTGCTTTCTCATGATTCTTCTCTAACCTTTTGACCACTCCTCACTTTCTTTTGCTAGCTCATCATCCATGTTCTATCCCCTAACCACGAGTGCCCCTAAAGTTTTGTCCTGGGTCTTCTTTTCTCACTCTTTGTGAGATCTCATCAGCCCACATAGATTCAATGATCATCTCTATGTATGTAACTCCCAGGTCTACATATGCAGCTATAGCTTCTATCATAAACTTCAGTCCCTCATCACTAGCTGATTGTTGGACATCTCCAAAAAGACATCCCAAAAGCATCTTAAACTCAACATCTCTGAAGCCAGGGGTGTAGTGGTAAATGTTTAACCAAAACAAAAAAACTACAAAGACAGGACATATGACACACTTTAAAATTTAATCTGCATTATTAACATTTTCTTAAATCAACAGAACAATAAATAAATCATTTTGATTTTTGGCATTTGTAGATTTCTAAAGTGTAAATGCTCACCCTGGCTCTTGCCACTCAGTAAGAACTGGCTCCAGCATCCCAGATGTGATCATCTTCCCCCTAAAGTCCACCATTCTTCCAAACTTTTCTATTTCTGCTAAGGGCATCACTAGCCTTCCAATCACCTATGTTAATAACCTTGGAGTCAATATCAACTCTTCCCTCTCCCCTCATCCTGAATATTTCATGAGGTGCCACATCTTGCTACATCTGCTACCACATCCTTTCCCCTAATCTATCCCCTTTACACCATTCAATAAATTCAATGAACAGAATGAGGATTTATTAAGTATCTACCATGTGTACATACCTACCACACTAGGTGCTGAGGACACAGATAGAAATTGGAGTTGGAATTGTGGGTATGAGGTGAGTCAAGTAGATTGATTTGGTTGGAACATAGAATATATGAGGCAAATAATACGTGTCTGGAAAGGTAGAATGGAGTTAGATTTTGAAGGGCTTTAAATGCCAAACAAAGGAGTTCCAGAAACGAGGCTCTATCATTCACAGGAATCTCTCCATATCTCAATCTCTCCTGGCTACTCTGCATCTAAAATGGCTTGATGCTCTTTCAATACTATGGTGTCGGCAATAGATATAGTAGACAAAATGAATTAGTTCATGCTTACTTGGTCACCAATCAATGCCTTATAATTATGTCACATCTAGTGCAGAAAGCCAATTTGGCCCAATCCATCTGCTTTTCCTGTCCATTTTTAGTACCATGTCTACCTTCCATATAAGCAATCTAAGTGTAGTGGTTCCACTGTCCTTAATTTTGAAAACCACATAAAAATCACTGTAAATCTTTTCCATTTTTCTTCTCTCTGTTGTGCCTCCATTTTTTTAATGTCCTCTGGATTGACTTTGTCTAGTTAAATCTTCGGCCAAGCTTTTTTTAAAACTTGTTTTACCTTCCACTACTTCTCTCTGCTTTATGAGATGATACTACTCATCTTCATAAAATTTTAAATACAAGTTTATATTCTATTTATCAACCAGCAATTTTGCAGAAGCTATTGTCTCAATTAGTTTCTTTGATTGTTCTCTAAGAGTTACTAAGTAAACTATCAAGTTACCAACAAATAGGGTTAATTTTGTCTCCTCTTTGCCTCTCAATGCCTCTAATTTTTTTTTTCTTTCAGCATTGATATTGCTAGTGTAAGACTATGGTTCTAATTGCCCCACCCCATAGAACTCCACATGTGGAAATATATCTTGATTATTTTCACTATGTGTGAACAAACGAAGGATACCTTTCTGGGTAGGACACAAAATCTGTTCCAATTGGGTAGAAGACTTGATAACACTCTGTGGGAACTATATAAAACCAGGAAGCTAATTTATAATCCAAGAGAGATTCACTTGGTAGTGAGGAGGCAAGAGTAACTTATCCTCCTAAGTATCCTCCTAAAAGGAATTGATTTGGGTGGAGGGAGGGGAAGAGGAGAGGGTACAACAGATCCTGGTCCTAAGTTTCAATCTCCCCACTTCCTGCTTTAGTTAGAAGTGCCTTGTGAACTTCAAAGGGTCTAGAGAGCATTTGGACTTTTTCCTCCATGTCCCCCAGGATGACTGATGGTTGTGTCAGCATTTGGAACCCAGGACAGAATGATCACAGTGAGGAAAGCATATCAAGTTTTCACAAAGATTATAGCAAAAAAAGCTATACCACACATGGAAACATCTTGAGGATTCTAGTAAAAACATTTACCTCTTTGCCACACGTTCTCTATGCCTGAGTTCACTTTCTGTTGGACTTTGTATGTACTTGTGAGAGAGAGTGTGACACAGACTTTCAGAGCAACTGTTAGTTCCTACTCTAGCTACTATTCCAAATATTCCTTTCTAAAAACTAAGTCTGGGTGATAATGATAAAAATAATAATTGTGGTGGGAAGCAAAATTGGGCCTCATGGGCTAGATGTAGCATTATAAATAGACACCCTACCCCCCATTGTCTCCTCAGGGCTTCATATCTAACTTTTCTAAAATTCTATTCAGGTTACAATTAAAGATTTTGTTCAGATCCAGTTTGATAACCTTACATATAGAGGGAATGATGGAAGAGTTTCTACCTAAGATAGTTTGATTTCCTACTTCAGGTTGGTGGGGTGACTTCCATTGGACCCTAAATCTCTAATCCTTGTGGAAAGAGACAAATAACTGGGTCTCCATAAGGACTAGGTTTTCCTTTTGAGATTGAAAGCTTTTTATTAGTCAATAATTAGACTACATCTTTGGAGGGGTGGTGGTGAGTTGAAGGATCCCTTTAATAAGAAAAGAAGAGGTAAAATACCTTAGTGTCCCCTGGACCCAGAGCCAGTTTTGTTATACCACTTGTCATCTGCTTCAGTCCTCAGTAGAGAAGTCTTTCCATCAGAGAAACCTAGGGTGAGGACCTCAGTTTCCTAGATCCGCTGGACCAATGTTGCTTCAGAAGTACCAAGCCATATTAGCTTGGTTTCCTAGTTGAAGGGTGAGGGAATGAATTTCAGTGAATTCCAGGCACTTAATCCTTGGGAGAAGAGTTCCATGTACTCAAGCACTAGCCTCTGGCTTTTTTTCTGTGAAGAGAGGCTTGATTTCCTTTTCATTTCCTTTTCTTTATTATTTTTCATTTGAGGAAGTCCTTTTCTTTTTTTGCTTTAGATTTGGTTTTGTTTAATCCAATTTAGTAGACAATTAACATTTTCCACTAACTCGGGATGCAGAAACTTTGACAGGCTTTTTTTTCGTTTGTTTAGGTGCTGCCTTTGTAGGAGCCTTAGCAGCAGATGCAGCTGTCTTCTTAGTTGCTTGCTTAGCCTTTTTTGCTTCCTTGGCAGCCCTGATGGCTTGTTCTCGTTGGGCCTTTCGAACTTCAGGTTTCTGGCTCCTCTTGGCCATTTTATCAGCAAGAAAAGCCCCAGTGATGGCCCTCTAGAATTTAACAGCCTAGCGGGTTCTTTTCTTTTGAATCTCTTCTGATGGTCCCTTCTTGTGCTTTCTTCTATACAGGACAGTCCAATTGATCTGCCGGGGCTTCCTCTTTGAAAGGAATGTAGACTCTCATTTTGCATTCAAAAATTGGAAAACCTTTCTTTACGTTCAGGCGTAGCACCTCCCGTGACCCGGGTAGATCTTGTACCCGCAGAAGCTGCACAGGTCGACCTTCATGGCTGCAAGCCCGACGAAGATAGCGAAGAGGAAGAGCTGAGGAAGTCCTTTTGCAAGTATCAAGACAAGTGTAAACTATTAGAGCTTTGTAAAATGATGACTAGAAGTGTGTTCTGATTGGGTGAGGGCTTTGGTGATACCCTGTAGGTCTTCTATAAACCCTGAGAGCTGATTCAGAACCTAAGAGTTTTCAAGGATCTGACTGTAAAGAGGAAGGAGAGGGATCATGTTTCAACAGTCCGGGCTAGCAGCTGTTGTGTGGGTGAAAGACCAACAGAAGCCCAACAACAAGAACGCTACCAGCACACTGCAAAAGCACAACTTCTTTTGATCTGCTTTAGTAAGGAAAGCAACGTTAAGGGGTTGACAAGCTTACTTTAATTCAGCATGCAAATGTCATTCACTTAGTTCAGGGGAAAAAACCAGAACCCTGAACTTCGGGGCAAAATACAAAGTACTACCATCGACAGACAGGCCTTGTCTGATTCAAATCCCAATACATAGTTACCAGAGTTTAACAAAGTCCCAGCATCCGGGTTACAAGCTGGAGGGCCCTTAGCTACAGCTGCCCGGAGTCTCTGCATCAGCACACCAGCACGAGTGAGAGCCCTAAACAAATTACAAACATCAACAGACAAACCAAATACAGATTCATAGTTACGAACATCTAGGTTCAGCCCAGGAGTTCATAACGTGGGCTGGCCCAGAGTCACTCGCGCCACCACTGCTGTGAGTAAGAGCTCCAAAAAATAGAAAGCCAACCTCTGGTTTTATATCTTTTTCAGGGTCCAAGGTGAGTCACACATGCGACTCACCCACGTGACCTAGAATCATCACAAAGAGGCGACTTAAACCCACGTGATCTAAAAGCCTCTGATGTACCAAATATGTCACTCAAACTCATGTGTAAACTAGGCCCTCCCCTGAGGCAAGGAGGCCACCAAGGACTCCCAAATCTAACCAAGGAAACAAAGGCCAAACTCTTCAAGGGCTAAGCACTTGAACTAAGTGCTAAGAGCCCATTTTGCTTACCAACACAGATCATCATCATCTGGGTCATAAATAATAGATAGCAGAGAAACAACTGGCAAAAATATAAAGAGAAAGTAGAGGATTGAGGGAAGTTTGAAGAACAGATTTGCTCCTTCCCCAATTCTGTCTCCTGATGTCTATTGAACAGATACCTTAATATACTTTATGCCTTTTTTACCCAAATGTTTCCACTAACCTGAGTTTTTCTTCAACCAAAAAGATGCCAGAGATGCAAGAGATAAATATAAATGAAAATTAAGTCAGAGGGCCAAACTTTGCCTAAATATCAGAAATTTTCCTAACCAGTGACTCAAGAATGATTGTGATAATGT
Source organism: Trichosurus vulpecula (assembly GCF_011100635.1). Classification (NCBI taxonomy): domain Eukaryota; kingdom Metazoa; phylum Chordata; class Mammalia; order Diprotodontia; family Phalangeridae; genus Trichosurus; species Trichosurus vulpecula. The sequence goes on along the minus strand of NC_050573.1, from coordinate 135,838,281 downwards.
GACAGGATCAATATCTTCTAGGCATCTTCTCTTCTTTGCCCCTCTCCCAATATAGTTTAGGTTAGAATTTCCCTAAAAGGTGACAAAACCAGGACTTGGTAAGTCTTAGAGGTGGGATATGGTTCAAACTAGTGACTCTCAATGAAATTTCCCAGTGGTCTTTGGCTGTGTTGCTGTGTCTTTCTGGTTACCTAGGGTCATAAAAGGTCCCACCCACTTGGGAGTGGTGCCCTTCTTACTTGCTGGATATCTGAAAACCATGTGAATTGCCATACTTTTCCTGGCAGAACAGATGTGTTTCCATATGGAGATGGGAGGAGGGGGAAAATGATTCTATCTACCAATGCTAATTGCCACTTTATCTTTGTTATTTGTTGTTGTTATTGAGGCCATTAGGTGGCACAGTGGACATAGAGCACTGGGCCTGGAGTCAGAAAGACCAGACTTCAAATCTGACCTCAGACACTTAACCAGCTCTGTGACCCTAGGCAAGTCACTTAACCCCTGCCTGCATAAAACTGGGGAAGGAAATGACAAACCACTCCAGTATCTCAGCCAAGAAAACCTTATGGAGAGTTGGTCCAGGGTGGTCATGAAGAGTAGAATAGGACTGAACAACAACAAGCTAAAATGCCACTTCATCTTTGTGATATATCTTTGCTTTGTTTTCAGTCTAAGTAAACCTCTTAAAAAATATTAATTACCTATGAGAGCCTCATTTCATGTCAACATTGAACCTGAATTAACAGGATATCAAAAACAGGCTTACCTCTAAACAGATAACATTCCTAATTTTTCTTGTAATATAAACTCCCTAAAGTAGCAGAATATGGCACCATGAGGATCTGAGAGGACATTATATTGCCTCTAGGATTAAAAGGAGGTAATTAATGTAATAGTGTTACATTAGCATTTCTAGAACTATATATCATGTAATAACAGGGAAAGTGGGCATCCTTGCTTTATTTCTGTACTAACTGGAACAACTTCCAGCATGGCCCCATTTCAGATAATGCTTGCTTTTTGTGTTTGATAGATATTTATATGAGTTTATATTCTTAACTGGTATTTACTTTGGTTGTCACTTTTCTCCAACTGGCAAGTTAACAAAAGTGTTTGATGACTAAGGAGCTCTTTAGACTATTTTATTTTTCTTGCTGTGACAATTGATTTATGTCAGTTATGCTTCTGTATAAAATTGTCATAATCAATATTGTTATTTCTCCTGTCCATTACTCATTTTACGTCATCAGTTGCCTTTTTAAGCAGGTCAGAATTGGGTTGTTTCTTTTTTTTTAATTTTTTTTAATTTTTAGTTTACAACACACGGTTCTGCAAAATTTTGAGTTCCAGATTTTCTTCCCTCCCTCCCCCCTCCCTCCCCAAGATGGCATGGAATTCCATATAACTTCCACGTATAACTTCGCATTGAATTAATTTAGAATTGGGTTGTTTCAATTGTATGCCATAATTACTATTGTTATATTTTTTCTAAATTTTCACATATTCTGGCCTTTACTCAGACAAGTCAGTGGTTCACCTTAAGCAGACAGCTGATACCAGGATGATTTCAATGTTAATAGAATGTGTTTTTTTCTATTAAGATATAATCAATTTCTTTCTTTTTTTTGTGAGGTTACTTGATGCTCACCGTGTCGTGTGTCTGCCAATTTTTTTCTTGATGAACTAATTCATGATGCAAAGGTTTAAGACTTTTTTCTCCAAGTCTTTGGCCTCTCTCATTTTTTGTTTATGTTTGTTTCTATGATTTTGGATATATTTCTTTCTACCTTTACCCATTGCCACTTTTGCATTGAAGTCAACAAGTTTCCTATATCCAAACATATTTCTTTAATTTGGAGGTTTTATTGAGTTCTTCATAGAATTTATCTTCCTCTTCATCCCTTGCAACCAGTGTTGTTACAATACTTGGAATTGTTCTCATAGTGATCATTTTGCAAATATTTATTTGTACTATATTAGGAGCTAACCAAGGGACCATGAAATAATATTTCTGGATGCATTTGGGAATAAGATAAAGCCTACCCCACCTTGTTTCTCCAAGGAGTGCCTGTGAACCATCCTTTCATTTAATTGCAGCTCCTTTCTTCTTTCCTGTTTTGTTTTTAGCAAGAATATCAAAATTAATATGGTTCAGCTTCCTCGACTGTGTGTTTAATTGTTGTTAACTGAATGACAAGGCTCTTATATTTATAGACCTAACAGCTGAATTAGAATTTATAGATAATCTATAAAGTGTCTGATTCCTGGTAGTCTCTGATTTCTTTTCCACTTCTCTTCCACTGTCACTAATAAAGCAGAAGAAAACTGGAGATGACTGTATCCTATTTTGTTTTTTATTTGTTTCTTTATAACCTAGTCCCCTCCTACCTTTACAATCTTCCTATACCTTACTCTCTGCTGCATACTCTCTGATCCAGTGACCTTGGCTTCCTTGCTGTTCCGTGAACAAGACACTCCACCTCTGGGCTCTGGGAATTTCCTTTGGTTGTCTCACATGCCTGGAATCCTTTCCCTCCTCATCTGCCTACTGGCTTCCTTCAATTCTCAGAATCCCATCTTCTACAGGAAGACTTTTCCAACCTCTCTATCTCAATTCTAGCACCTTCTTCTCAATATTTCCTATTCATATTTGTATATAGCTTGTTTGTACACATCGGTTTGCTTACTGTTGCCCTCACTAGATTATGAGCTCCTTGAGGGCAAGGACTATCTTTTGCCTCTTTTTGTATCCTTAACTTTTAACACAGTTTCTGACAAGTAGTTGTTATTGCTCAGTGGTTTCAGTCATTTCCACCTTTTCATGACCCCATTTGGGGTTTTCTTGGCAAAGATGATGGACTTGTTTGCCATTTTCTTCTCCAGCTCATTTTAGAAATGAGGAAACTTAGGCAAACGGGGTGAAGTGACTTGCCCAGGGTCACACAGCTAATAAGTGTCTGCAACTAGATTTGAACTCTGATCTTCCAGTGTCAAATTCACCGTGCCGCCTAGCTGCCCCATGTAGCAGGTACTTCATAAATGTTTATTGACAGACTTTCTTGTGATGCTATAGCCAAAGAATATATCTCCAGGTGATTTTTGGGTACTTAGCTAGGCTAGTCCTTGGAAAACAGACATATTCTATCGCAGGGGCCATACAGAAGCTTTTCTAATGCAGCAGAAGCTGCTAGTGCTTGCTGGCAGAGTTACTTATTCTGCTGACATAAACTAAATAATCTTCCTAAAGCACAAGCGTGAGCATGTCACTGTCCTATTCAAGAACCTTCAGAGAAAAGCAAGCGTCTATAGGAAAAGAAGTGGGAGAGAGCAGGGGTTTAGGATTAGGAGTAAAGGTAAATCAAGAAGCAGTTATTTAAAAAGCAGAATTGTAAAAGTCTCTAACTTAGAGGCATTTCAGTGGCATACTTCCACAGACTGCTGGTCCTGGAGTCAGGAAGACCTGAATTAAAATCTAGCCTTAGACAGCTACTAGCTGTGTGACCTTGGGTTAGTCACTTAACCTCTGTCTTCCTCAGTTTCCTCATCTGTAAAATGAGGATAATGATAGCACTTACTTCCCAGGGTTGTTTTGAGGATAAAATGAGATAATATTTGTAAAATGATTATAGTACTGTAAATACTGGATAAGGTCAAGGACACCTGGGTTCAAATCCTATCTTAGATGCCTAGGAAGTGTGTGATTCCTGGACAAGTCACTTAATTGTTCTTGGCCTTAGTTTTCTCATCTGTAAAATGGGGATAGTAATAGCACCTATCTCATAGAGTTGTTGTGGTAGTCAAATGGGATTTTATACACACATAAACATATGTATGAGTATATATGCACATACATACATGTGTATATATATATATGTGCATATACATATACATATATAATAGTGCTTTGCAAACCTTAGGGGAAAAAGGACTTTGGAGTCAGAGGACTTTGGTTTACATTCCAGCTCTGGGATTTTACCATTTGTATGTGTGTAACCTTGGGAATGGTCACTTAATCCCTATGGAACTGAGTTTTCAACCTGAGAAATTTCTGATTTTTCCAAGTGAATTAGACTAAATTAATTAACTTAAACTAAAATTCTTTCAAATTTTTGATCTTGAGCACCTGCTTTGTGCTTTATATGGAGGTTTGGACTTGGGGTGGATTAGAAGACTGAAATCTGAGGAAGCAGACAAATTTGTGGTTGAGTTTCAAAGGAGAAAATAAAGACTAAAAGGGGGTAAAAATGAAATTAGGTATGGATGAAAAGCTGCCATAAAAAGAAAATAAGGAACTGGGGCTTAGCTCTTAAAAGTTTAGGGGCCGGAAAGGATACTCTGTGGGGAAAACAAAAGAGGTTTCCAGTAAACCCACAGCTAGACAAAGAACATTCGCAATAATAAAAGCAGCATAAAGTAACATTTAAGTGCTTTTAAATATTCAAAGTGCTTTACACATACTACCTCATTTGATGAACCTCATAGTCACCATGTGAAGTAGTTCCTTTTTATCTTATCTCCATTTTATGAAATAATTGACCTTCAGAGTGGTTAGGTGATTTTTCACAATCACATACCTGGTCATTGTCAGAAGATGCATTTGAATCCTGGGTTTCCTGATTTAAAATTCACTTACATCTTGGACTTTGAGGCCAATGCACTCTAGCCACTTCACCACAAATTGGAAAAAAAAAACACCAGTAAATGTAGGGTATAGGAGAGAAAACAGGAAGTTGGTTAGTCGGTCAACAAGCATTTATTAAGTACCAGGCACTGCACTAAGTGCTGGGGACACAAAAAAAGGCCAAAGACAGCCTGTGATTTCAGGGAGCTCAATCCAATGAGGGAGACAACATGAAAGCAATCACATACAAACAAAATTATATACGATATATTCTGTTTATATATACATATAAAAATATACATTTATAAATACACACATGTAGTCTTGATTTTGTACACAACTGTTGATGGGAAATGAGAAAACTGAGTATGAGAGAGATTTAATGACTTGCCCAGGGTCACACTTCATATATAGCTCTATCTATCTGTCATAAATTAAAGAAATCATAAAGGGAAGGTACACGTCAGAAACCGAGGAACTCGGGCCACGGCTTCCATACACCTGTCATCCCGGTTCCCCACGCCCCTTCGATTGGCCCCGCCCCTCCAGGGCTCCGCCTTCTTATTCCGAGCCGCTGCCGGGCAGATCCACGTGCATCACTATCCACAGCCCGCCTCCCTCCCAGGATCTCGGCCAATGGAATCGCCAAGACGTCATCAGATACCGCCCACGGCGCTGGTCACGTGATACCCTCACGCAGCCCTCCTTCTCAGTTGTTCTGGGTTTGGGGAAGATGGCGAAGGTTTCCGAGCTCTACGATGTGACCTGGGAAGGTAACCGTTCAGAGATTGGGGCTGGAAGGGCGCAGAAGGGTTAGCGCTTCAGTTGTCCCTAGAGATCTGGGTCGTGTGGGTCCACCTGCGGGCCGCCATGCTAGGCCTCTAGCAGTCCGAGCTGAGGGAGGGTCTGAGGAGGACCCCGGCCTAGGCCACGGGCGGTGGCCCTGGGGGTGCCCCTCTGGGCCGGCTCCTCTTGGTTTTCTGACCGACTGACCTAGCTCACTGAACGCCGGTTGCCTCTTCCGTGCGGACGGGATGCGGGGCAGGCAAGCCCCTCTCTGCGCCCACGGAGGCAGTGTGAGTGATTAGGACGGTCTTGGGCAGGCGCTGCTGGACTCTGGAGGGGATACCGGGCTGAGTGGAAAGGTTTGCGGAACAAACCCTGTACTTATCGTGTACTGTCTTTCCAAGCTCTGTTTCTCTCCTTTCGTTTCGTCTATCTTCACAAATTCATTGCTTTTCCACCCTAGAGGACCTGTCGGTGGGTGAGAAATTGTAGGCCAGCATTTACTCTGGAAGACCCTCGTTTTTGCCCCTCTTCAGGGACCAGCCCGGTGGTATTCACCGTGCTTGACATTCGTGTACTTTATGCCTGGAAGCTTCGGAATCTTAATGAACTCTTAAGAAAAGCAGCATAGCATGGGTCAGTCAGTAACCGTTTATTAAGTGCCTGCTATGTGCCAAACACTGTGTTAAATGTTGGAGGTACAAAAAAAGGTAAAAGACAGTCCCTGTCCTCAAGGAGCTTACAACCTTAACGGGGGAAACAACAGGCTAACAAATATGGACAAAGCAAACTATGTACAGGATAAATAGGAACTAGTTAACCGAGGGAAGGTTCCAGTAGAAAATGGGATTTTAGTTGGTACTTAAAGGAAGCCTGGGAGGTTAATAGGTGGAGTGGAGGAGGGAGAGCATCCCAGGGATTGGGAGAAAGCCAGAGCTGAGAGTACCTTGTTAGTGGAGAAGTCAGGAGGCCAGTGTCACTGGATCAGAGAGTAGGTTGTGGAGCATGAGGTATGAGAAGACTGGAAAGGTAGAAGAGGGGTAGGTTTTGAAGGGCTTTGAATGCCAAACAGCATTTTGTATTTGCTCTTGCCTGCAAGGAGAGTCACTGGAGTTTATTGAACAGAGAGCAGCAAGTGGAGAACCTGCACTCGAGGAAGATTACTAGCCAAATGGAGGATGGATTGGAGTGGAGAGAGACTTGAGATAGATTGATAGTTGGGTAGATAACACATATGTGATAAATCAGAGATCAACAGAGGGAAGGCTCTGTATCAGCAAGGCCTTGCTGATACAGGTTTTAACATTAAGGCAGTTCAGATAAGGCTTCTTGTAATAGGTGGGCTTTAAATTTGGACTTTTAAAGAAGTCAGGAATGTTAAGATACAGAGGAAGTGAATTCCAGACCTGGGGGACTGCCAGTGAAAATGCACAGTGGAGAGAGATTGAGTGTTTGAAAAATAACACAGAGGTCAGTTACTGGATCAAAGGGTACATGGTGGAGACTAAAGTGTAAGAAGACTAGAAAGATAGGAGGGGGCCAAGTTATGGAAGGGCTTTGCTAAGCAGAGGAGATTATCTTTGATCTTAGAGGGCATAGGGAACCACTGGAGTTTATTGAATAAGGGTGTTTTTAATCTGGGATCTGTGAACTTATTATAAAATATATTTTGATAATTTCCAATAAATTGGTTCCTTTGTAATTCTATGTATTTTATGTATTTAAAAACATTGTGAGAAGAGGTTCGTAGACTTTATCATACTATTAAAGGGGACCATGACAAAGATTGAGCCCCTGGTTGTCCCTTTTCTTTTGCCACATGGACAAAAAAGTTTTAAGAACCTCTGGCATGTCAGGTAGTCCTGAGCATTGAAAGACCTGGGTTCAAATTTTGTGTCACTGTGGGTAGGAGAGTCAGTAAAATTCTCTGAGCCTAGGTTTCCTCTCTGTACATTGATGATCATAATATCTGTATCTCCTAATCTTACAGGTTTGTGGATACGTGTCTAAATATGTAGATATTAAAACACATTGCAAACCTTACATCCCTGTGTAAGTGTCTCCTTATTCCTATTCATATATATGAGATAATAAGTAAAATAATTTTTGGCTACCTGAATCTGTTTCAATTCAGATATTTTGATGGAAGACTACCTAGAAAAGTGATAGATAGCAGCCCTCTGAATTAGATTTTTAGAGCTAGCTTCTTAAGAACTGGAATGGAAGACCACTGGTCAGAATTCTTTCTTTGATGATACAAATAATGCCTTGGCAAGTTGAGGACTGAGTTTTTATTTCAGCATTCTGTCTGGCTTACTGCTTGACTTAGAAAAAAAAATCTGCATTTTATTACTTTATCTGAGAGAAAAACAAAAGCAAACTACTTTTTTTTTAGTATTTGGAAGAAGAAACATAAGCAAGATTTTAGTATATATCAGTAATTTCTTCAAAAAGCAGTGGAATGGGAAAAACGCTGGACTGGAATTTAGAAGTGGATTCTAGGTCTGGCTAGGTCAATAACTATCTGTGTGGGCTTGAGCAAATTGTTTGCTGACTGGTAAAATGGGTATATGAGAGTAGCCAAGCTGTTAGGAGATGTGAGTGGTGGTTCTGTTTCTGCCATGAAGCACCTGTGTGACGTTGGCATATTACTTAACACTATCTCCCTCAGGTTTTTGTCTGTGAATTGAGAGGTTTTGATTAGAACAGGCAGGGACACTTAACCTAGGGCTTTTGAACTCTTTTTTTGTATTTTAGTAACTACTTAGATATAATTGATTTCCTTTAAATTCTGTGTAATGCTATGTATTTAAAAATATTACTCTGAGAAGAGATCCGTAAACTTTGCCAGGCTGCCAAAAAGATCCATGACACATAAAAAAAGTTAAGAGCCCTTGGGTTATCTATAATAGGTATCTCCACTTGTATTTTCTCACTGTCTTCTAAACCAGAGCTATCAAACTTGGACTTCAGAGTGCAGGAGGAACCAGATTAAAATATATTTGGGAAATAGTTAACAAAATAAATAAAAATACAACAGGACACACATCATCCCACATTTTCAAAGCAAGTCATTATGCTGCGTACAGGGATCCCTTTGTATGGATCAGTGGCCCCGTTTGTAATTGAGTTTGATACCACTGTTCTAAACCCTCTGCATTAGGGCTTCTTACCTCATCTTTCAAATGAAACTGCTCCCTCCAAAATTTAACTCTGCTTTAAAATGTTTGTACTTAAAGCAACCTCAGAATTATTTGTTTCTTGATGTAGTAAATAGCCAGTCTTGAAGTCATGTTCATGTCTTTACCTCCTTTGCTCTCACTGTCTTAAATGTCTACAATCCACTTTCAGCTTCATCATTGGACTGAAATTGCTCTCTTTAAAGTTACTAATCTCTTATTGGTCAAATCTAATGACCTTTTTACAATCCTCATTCTTGACCTAGACCTCTTGATCACCCTCCTCTTGATTTTTTTTCTTAATTTTTGTGACAGTTTTCTCCTGGGTCTCCTACCTGTCTGACCACTCTTCAGTCTTTTGCTGATCCTCCAGGTCATAACCACTAAACTGGGTGTTTCCAACCCACCTGTCCCTCAGATTCTATCCTGGGCTCCCTTCTCCATCTTTACGGTATCACACTCTGATCTCATCAGCTCCCATAAATTCAGTTGTCAAATGTTTGAGTTCTGTTTGCCCTGCATGAGCCTCTTTTCTGACTTTGTCTCCTTTCACCATCATTTATCCAGTAGACATCTCAACTCAACTTGTCCAAAACAGAATTCATTATCTTTCTTCCTCAACCCTCTTCTCTTCTACTTTATTACTAGTAAGGGCACCACTATTTTCCCAGTTGCCAAAGCTTACAACCTTGACTCCTCATTCACACTCATCTCCCATATCCTGAATGTTGCCAAGTTGATTTTAACTTCATAACATCCCTTGCTTCAAATCTGTCTAATCCTTCCTTCACTCAGTCGCAAAAGTGATTTTTTTTTTTAAAAACACAGGGTCTGACCATGTTGTTCCACTACTTGGTAAGTTCCAGGAGCTCACCTCTAGAATCAAATGTAAAAGCTTCTGTTTGACTTTTATAACCTGGTCCTTTTCTAATCTTCCTATGTGTTATTCCCCTCCACACACTCTACAATCTAGCAACACTGGCCTTCTTGCTCTCCATCTCATTGTATGCTCCTCTCCCAGCTCAGTACCCAATCACTGGCTATCTCCTATGCCTTGAACACTGCCTCTTAGTTTTCATCATTGGCTTAGCTCAAATCCCACTTCCTGCAAGAGGCTTTTCTGGTCCCCTTCAATGCTTGCAGTTTCCCTATGACATTAACCTTCAGTTTACCCTGTATGTAGCTTGTGTATGCATAGTCATTTGCCAGTTGTCTCCCCTGTTAGAAAGTGAGCTCCTCGAGGGCAGGGACTATGTTTTTGTCTTTTTTGTGTGGCCCCAGACCTTAGCACAGTGCCTAGCACATAGGCATTTAATAAGTACTTGTTGATTTATCTTAAAATTTAGATGGAGACAAGATATACATGAAACAAATAGTGACCAGCAGAAGGTGTAGTATATTATAATTAATTCACATTTGTTTTATATGCCAAGATTTGCTTAGCATTTTCACCATAAACCCGAGGTAAGTAGTGTATCATTATTTTTATTTTATAGCTGACAAAACAGACTGAGGGAGACTCAAGTGATTTGACCAGTCACACACTGTTTGCATGGCAGCTAGGTTGTACGATGGATAAAGCCATGAACTTGTAGTTAGAAAGACTTGAGTTCAAATTCTGCCCCAGATACTTTCTAGCTGCGACACAACTTTTTTAAAGACTCAGTTTCCTCATCTGTAAAATGGGTATAATTTATGAGGCCCAAATGAGGTAACATGTTTGTAAACCTTAAAGTGCTACATAAGTGGTAGTTATTAATTAATGTCAGTCTGGATTGGAAACAAGGTTTCCAGATTCCTAGTTCTGTTGTTCTTTACGTAGTAGCATACTACTGTAATCAGATGCTAGACTTCATGGTAAGATAATAATAAAATTCTTCCCACTAATTCCTGGAGTCAAGGGCTTCTGAGCCCAATATTTTATGTATATGGAGTATGTTTATTTGGGCTTCTTCTCAGAAAACCTGGATTCAAGTTATGCTCTGATGCTTAATAGCTTGTGGATAAGTCACTTCATTTGAGCCTTAGTTATCTCATCTGTAAGATAGTCTGGAAATAATACTTGTATTACCTTCCTCAGGGTTGTTTTGAAGAAAGTTTAATTCACTGTTATAAATGTGAGCTTCTGCTATCATTTATTACTGGGATTTGAAAATTTTATTAAACAATGATGGTTGAGAGACTTAAAATAATTTCATCTCTCCTGTCCTCTCCTTTCTCTAGACAAACTTATGTTGAACAAATAGAGGAAAAGTATTCACCTATAACAGTTTGTAGAATTTTATACTTTGAAAATTCATATTGGGGTATAGTATAGGTTTCTTACTAATCATCCTTCTTGTGTTAGGGAAATACGATTAGGGAAAACAATTTCTTTTTAGCTTTTGGAGGTCAAACTAATGTCTCAAATTGTGTACTTCTAGAGCCCTTATTTTTTTCTCTCTCTCTTTAAAATTAATTATTATTTTTTTTAGTTTACAACTCTCACTTCCACAAGTTTTTGAGTTCCAAATTTTCTCCCCTTCCCTCTCCTCCCCCCTCACTCGCCCAAGATGGCATGTAATCTGATATAGGTTCTACATATACCTTCACATTAAACTTACTTTCCCAATAATCAAGTTGTAAAGAAGAATTATAACCAATGAAATGAACCATGGGGAAAGATGTAACAAAACCTAAAATAAAATAAAATAGAGCAAATAATTTGCTTCAGTCTGCATTCAGATTCCATAATCCTTTCTCTGGATGTGAATAGCCTTTTCCATCATGAGTCTTTTGGAGCTGTTTTAGAACCTTGCATTGTTGAGAAGAGCCAAGTCTATCAAAGTTAGCATCACAGAAGTGTCTGTGGTTGTGTACAATGTTCTCTTGGTTCTGCTCCCTTCACTCATCATCAGATCATATAAATCTCTCCAGGTTCTTCTGAAGTCCATCTGCTTCTCATTTCTTATAGCATAGTAGTATTGCATTACATTCATATACCACAATTTGTTTAGCCATTCCCCAATTGATGGGCATTCCCTTGATTTCCAGTTCTTTGCTACCACAAAAAGAGCTGCAATAAATATTTTTGTACATACGGGCCCTTTGCCCCCTTGTATGCTCTCTTTGGGATACAGCCCTACAAGTGGTATTGCTGGGTCAAAGACTGTGCACATTTTTAGAGCCCTTTGGCGTAATTCCAAATTGCTCTCCAGAATGGTTGGATCAGTTCATACCTCCACCAGCAGTGCAGTAGTGTTCCAGTTTTCCCACATCTTCTCTAGCATTTATCATTTTCCTGTTTTGTCATGTTAGTCAATCTGACAGGAGAGATGTAGTACCTGAGAGTTGTTTTGATTTGCATTTAGAGCATTTTTTCATATGACTATAGATATCTTTAATTTCTTCCTCTGAAAACTGCCTGTTCATATCCTTTGACCATTTATCAATTGGGGAATGACTTGTATTCTTATAAATTTGACTCAATTCCCTGTATATTTTAGAGATGAGGCCAATTTAACATAATCAAAATTATCCATTTTGCACTTTGTGATGCTCTCTATCTCGTTTAGTCATAAATTCTTCCCATCTCCAGAAGTCTGATAGGTAAACTATTCCCTTCTCTCCCAAATTGCTTATAGTATTAGCCTTTGTATCTAAGTTGTGAATCTATTTTTACTTTATTTTGGTATATGGAGTAAGATATTAGTCTATGCCCAATTTCTGCCCTACTATTTTCCAGTTTTCCGTGAAATATTGAGCTTTTATCCCAGAAGCTGGACTCTTTAGGTTTATCAAAGAGTAGATTACTGTATTCATTGACTACTGTGTCTTGTGTACCTAACCTATTCCACTGATTCACTACTCTATTTCTTAGCCAGTACCAAGTAATTTTGATGATTGCTGCTTTATAATACAGTTTAATATCTGGTATGGCTAGGCCTCCTTCCCTAGCATTTCTTTTCATTAATTCCCTTGATATTCTGGATCTTTTGTTCTACCAGGTGAATTTTGTTATTTTATTTAGCTCTATAAAATAATTTTTTGGTAGTTTGGTATGGCATTCAACAAGTAAATTAATTTAGGAAAAATTGTCATTTTTATTATATTAGCTCAGCCTAACCAGGAGCAACTGATGCTTTTCCATTTATTTAGATATGACTTTGTTTGTGTGAGAAGTGTTTTGTAGTTGTGTTCATGTAGTTCCAGGGTTTGTATTGGCAAGTAGACTCCCAAATATTTTATAGCGTCTGCAGTAACTTTAAACGGAATTTCTCTTTCTGTCTCTTCCTGTTGGGCTTTGTTAGTATTGTATAGGAATGCCACGGATTTATGTGGGTTTGAGCTTTTATTATAGTTGAACCTTGAATGACAAAAGACTTCTTGAACTCTCCACGCATACTGATGTACCGTGACTATCCCTTGCTTTAGAAAGTATATAATGACAAACTAAAATGGTAATAACTTTTAACTGAATTTTTTATTAATAACACCTACATAATTTGAAAAATAGCAATATATTTTAAAGCCTGTTTAGTCCCTAGAAGATATGTTTACTTATTTATGGATTCAGATACCTCTTAAATCTCCAGGACCTAGAGTCTTACATTATATTTTGAAATAGATGGCAGTATCGGAAGTGGCTATGTACTAAGCAGCTGTATGTATACCCTGAGAGAAGCCTGGAAGAATGATGGATCAAATTGTGCTATCATTTACTGTACCACTTGTTATATCAGAATTTTGGATTTGGAGGAGTCTTTAAAAGTCCTCTTGCCAAGTTGCTTACCTGATGCATGATAGGATGGCCTTCTACCAACTACCCCATACTTAGGGATGTTGAAAAATTAATTATTGTACTCGTGGCTTGATTAAATAAAACTGGATGAAGAAATTCATTTATTATTGAAGGCTTATTTCTGTAACAGTTGAATTTGAAACTTAAAAGTTTTGATTTGGAGCAGTCTGTTGGTGATAAATTAGGATTGACTGAACATCAAAGGAGGAGAGATTACTGAGTGATGGTGGGGGAGGGAGAGTCTAGAAGTGGCACTGGGGAGCACGGGGTATTCTGAGCCCTCCCCCCCCCATCCCACTCACACATCAGGGGTACAAATGAAAGTGCTGCCAGGTCAGTGAGAACCAGTAGATGGGAGGAAATGGGAAGGGAAGAGATTAAAATGAAAACAAGTTTGTTAGATATGGAACAGGTACTCTATAGAGAATATTAGAAGGTGAGGCTGAGGAGGATGACAGTAAGGAAGAATGCAGTAGGGGATCTGGAATGGAGATTTGTATAATCACTGGATTGAATATGTCAGGGTGGGAGGCTGCTAATCATTGAAGAGTGAGTCTAGCAGGTTGAAAAGAAGTCTGTGCAGAGAGGTATTTTGATTTCCATCCCCCTTCATGTTACCTCTCTCTTTCAAATTTATTTCGTGTGTATTTTGCATTTTTTTTAAAATCTGTACATAATGTTGTTGACTCCAGTAGAAGGTAACTTCCTTGAGGGCGAAAGCTGTTTTTGCTTTTGCAAATGCCTAGCACATAATAGATGCTTAATAAATATTTGTTGAATTGAGTGACCTGCATATAGTCATAAAACTGGTGTCAGGGAAGGATTTTAATAATGAATTTAGGAAAAAAATATTAAGTATTTATATGTGTGAGGTCCGGTACCAATCAGTGGGGATACAAAAAAGGTACTTGTTCTCCAGGACCTTACCTTCTAATGGGGGAAATAAACATAGAGGAGGTTTCATTTGCAGTTTGAATGGAAAGTTCCTATAATCCTTATGACGTAGAGTCAGAGTTAAAACATCTTTTAAGTCATTTCCACTGACAAAAGCATATCTGTTGCTGATGTTCTTAGGTTTGGCGTTTGACAGTGCTAAAGACTTTGGTGATGAGAACTTCATTTTTTTGGCAACCATAGCTACTGAAGAGGCAGAGGCTATGGCACCTGCAGAAGCATTTGCTGGGTAACAAGAGTTGCTTCCTGTATCAGTAAGGCAAGATTCATGACCTTGAGGATGACCATGAACATGCCTGTATGGTTCAGAATCGCAAAATATGAAAAGCTCTCTAGGTTGAAGGCAGAAGAAGTATAACATTTATTTAGACACCAGAAGATCCAATCCCAAGACCAGTGACTCCAATTTGATATAGCAGTAATTGTATTCCAAAACCAGTAAGCCCACCTCAATGTAGCAATAAGGAAATTAGAACACAGTATTATAGTAAGGAACCAAGTCATCCTGTAACCTTCCCCCCTGCTAGGGCCTTCCCATAAGCAATCACTTATGAATCCTAACTGTCTGCTTCGGCTCTCCCTAAGTTCTGAAAGCCCTTGCAGTTCTAAGAGTCCTTGCAGTCTTCTGGATTCCTTGGATCCTCAGTTCTCTGATGTGTCAGTGCTGTAGATTCCCAGTTCTTTGATCTCTGAAACTCTTGTCTGCACTCTCTGCTCTGCAGTCTTTCTCAGTGCTGGCTCTCTCAAGGTTGGCTCTTCAATGCCCTCTTGATGTCTGCTTCTTAGTTCTGCTGCTCTCACATTCTGGGTTCTCTTTATATACAGTCCTAGCTGGCATCTCTTTGGCTAGAACACATATCTTTGATTGGCTGAATTCATGTACATCTGATTAGCTAGAACTCAGCGCACATACATTTGGCTCTGGTCTTAGCACCTCTCCTTAGGGCCCTGAGGATTTCACACCACTCACTAGCAAAAGGGTGTGGGCCTGGGGCCTTGCATCTAGTGAGTAAAAGGTGTAAGCCTGCCTACAATCAAGCCTCTCCTAATCAAGTTTCCCTTAACTGGCTCCACCTGAGGCCTATTGAATGGGGGTGGGGTGGGGAGGGGGAAAGATCTTTAGTTACATTATCACCACACTTCCTTAGATGACAACTGTGGGGGCTTGGAAGGAAAGAGGACCCTGGTAAACTAGTAGCAGAGGGGAGGGAGACTTTGGGGCTTACCTGCTTATCCTTGGCACTTGGTCAGTGACTAGTGTTGATGTGGAAGGGATGGTGGGCCACTTCTCCACAGGGGTTGCTTTCCTCAGTGATAGAGAGGGGCAAAAGCTGGCAGCAGGGGCCAGGTGATCTGGGGAACATTGCTTTTTCCTCTTGGGTAGAAAGGGAGGTGGTGATACTTGAGGTGGGTGGTGATTTTACTCACTTGGCAAATGCCACATCTTCCTTTGCCAGGGTGCTAGGCTTGTTCTCTGTTCTGTAGATGGGAATTGGTTGGTGTTTGATTTGAATCCAGGTCTGTCTTCCAAATTTGCAAATCCAGCACACTGTTCACTACAACAGTGAGGTCAAACTCAAAAAGAAGTAGTGCCCACCAAACCTGACCATATATTGACACAGAAAACCACATATTAACATTATGTTATGTTGTATTTTTATTTATTTTGTAAAATATTTTTTCAGTTGTGTTTTAATCAGGTTTGGCCCTGTGTGCCTGCTGGGTGTTTGACCCCATTACACTGTACCACATTACTTCTAATATGTTGCAGGTGCTCTTTTTTTTTTTTTTAATACTGTATCTGGTAGTGATGTTCAGAATCTGGCAGCCCTATGGAAGATAGATTGTTAGGGTCAGATTATAAGAAGGCTTATGTTATCTGGATGAAGTACAGACTCCTCTATTTGGCATATGAAGTTTGTCATAAACTTTCTCACCTTACCAGTCTTTATAATTTGTTTCCTGCCACCATGGCATTGCATTCCCTCCCTTCCCCTGGCTGCTCACACAGCCTAAAATATAACTAGCCTGCCTGCTGTTCCTTGAACACAATACTTTCTCTTCATCCTTCTTCCTCCTGATTTTCGTGGCCTTCTCCAAGCTTAAAAGAAGCCTGTACTTTATGCAAGAGGTCTTTCCTAGTATCTGCATGTTAGTGTCTTTTCTTCTGAGATTTTTCCCATAAACTTGGTACATTCTGTATTTGTTCCTATCTGTTTACATATTGTCTCCTCCATTAGCTTGTCAGCAATCCAAGGTCAAGGATTTTTTTTTCTTTTTAACTCCAATACTTGGTGTATTGTAAATGCTAGTTGATTATGTAGCAATCTAGGTCTGTGGTAATAAGAGCTGATGATAATGGTAGTGGTAGCTGGAGCTATAATGGAGAGGAATTCTAGAAATATTAAGTGTTGTTAGATGATGTAATTGATTGAATATAAGGAAGGCGATTTCTCCAAGGTTTCAAACCTATAGGGTACTATGTGCAGTTTACAGAAATGTAGTCATGACATCACCTCCCTGATGTCATGGTCCTCTTTGAGAACAAAGGACAGACAACTTCTATGAGTAGGAATAGGAACTGCCCCACTTGGGACCCAGCTGGAACTGGCCAGTTGAGCAACATAGCCCGTCCCTCCCCTCCCCTTCCTTCCTCTCTCTCTTGCCTTTTTCCTTCTCCTTCCCTCTCCTTTCCTCATTGATTGGCCAACAGTAGGTCCCAGGACCAAGCCCCACTTGGTCATTGTTTGGGCCCTTATTGGCTCAGAGCGAATGTAAATAGCAGTTGTTTCTGTTTTGGGCCAGAAACCATGAAGGTCTTTCCCTCCCAGATTGATTTTTTTTTTTTTTTGGAATAGGTTCTCTGCCTCACTTCTTACCTAGCCTTAAGCACTGAATGGGTGTTGCCTCAGTCAAACTGAGACCTGTTAAAGACCTTAGCTTAAAAAGGCCTAGGCCTCTCACTGCATCCATGGCCATCATCCTGATCTATATCTTGCTACTGGAACCCAGATGACTCCAGAGGAGAAAATGAGGCTGGTGACTTTGTACAGCCCTTCCTCACTTAAATCCATTTCACTTGTTGTATGTCATGATATCATCTCCCCGATTTCATGGTCCTCTTGAGAATGAAGGGCAAACCACAACAACCAACTTTAGTTTAACCAAATTTCTGAAAAGATGTTTTTACAGGTGTGTAGAGTTTGAGTTTAGAGAACATTGAGTGAGAAAATGTTTTTAGAAGCTATTATCACTATATATTTTAATTTTGTATGATCTTTGATTAGTCAGTCAATAAGCTTTATTAAGAGCCTACTGTGTGTCAGGCACTGTATGAAATGCTGGGGATACAGAATGAAGCAAAAGACAGTCTCTCTACTTGAGCTCACAGTCTAATGGGGGAGACGACAGGCAAGTAAGCTGTATAAAAGAGGGAATTCTGTGAGTGGAGCAATGGGAAAGACTTCCTGTAGTAGATGGGATATTAGCTGGGACTTAATGGAAGCCAGGGGAGCCAAGTGGCAGACATGAGGAAAGAGAGCATAGCAAATGGGAGACTGCCAGAGAGAATGCTTGAACTGAGAGGAGTATCTTGTTTGTGGAACACCAGAGAGGCTGGTCATTGTCACTGTATTGAAGAGTATGCCATGGGGAATAAGCTATAAGGATAATGGAAAGATAGGAGGAGGCTTGATGATAAAGGGCTTTGAATGCCAAACAAAGCATTTTGTGTTTTCTCCTGGAAGCAAGAGAGAACCACTGGAGTTTATTATTAGTAAGGGAGGTGGGGAATGACCTGGTCAGACCTATGCTTTAGAAAAGTCACTTCGATGGCTGAATGGAGGAAGAATTGGAATGTGGAGAGACTTGAGGCAGGCAGACTCACCAGCAAGCTATTAAAGTGGTCCAAGTGTGAGGTAATGGGAGCTTGTACCAGGGTGGTGGCGGTATCAGAAGAGAGAAGAGGGCATGTTGAGGTGTTGCAAAGGTGAAATAAACAGGCCTTGGCAATAGACTGAATATAGGAGGTGAGAGATAGGTGTTGAGGATGACTCCTAGGTTGTGAACCTGAGGGACTTGGACATTGGTGATACTTTCTATAGTTATAGGGAAGGTGGGAGCTGGTGGATGGTTTGAAGGGGGGGGAGTTCTGTTTTGGACATATTTAGTTTAAAATGTGCACATCCAGTTTGAGATGTCTGAAAGGCAGTTGGAGATGGGAGATTGGAGGTAAGACGAGAGGTTAATAAATAAATTTCATATTTATAAGCATAAAAATGGCAATAAATCCATGGAATCTGATGAGATCAGCAAGTGAAATAGTATAGAAGGAAAAGAGAAGAGGGTTCAGGACAGACCTCTTAGAAATATCTAATGATATGACCTGGATGAGAGTTCTGCAAAGGAGACTTAAAAAAAAGAGTAGTCTGATAGGAGAATCAGGAGAGAGTGGTGTCTCAAAAACCTAGAGAGAAGAGAATATTAAGGGGATGAGGGTGATCAATGGTGTGCAGAGCTGCAGAGAGATCAAGAAGAATAAGGATTGAGAAAAACCATTATATTTGGAAGTTAAGAGAGCATTGTTAACTTTTGGACTGAGCAGTTTGGTGGAATGATGAGGTTGGAAGCTTGATTGTAAGAGATTAAAAGAATGAGAGGAGAGAAAAAGTAGAGGCATCTCTTATAGACAGCCTTCTCAAGGAGTTTAGCTACAAAGGGCATACAGTATAGAGGACAAGTTATGGGTGTGGTAGGATCAAATGAGGGCTTTTTGAGGATGGAGATGACATGGGCATGTTTATAGGCAATAGGGAGATATTGAAGTGTAGAGTGAAGATGACAGCATTCTGGAAGAGACAGGATGGGTAGAGTTAAAGGATTGCCTTGGTGCTTTGAGGGCCTAGTTGAATAAAATGCAGGTATTTTATACAACTTCTTATCTGCAAGTCATTATTAGTAATATATTCAGCTTTTCCCATTGCTTTTTGTATTGATGACAGTTTCGACTCTTTGGGGATGATGGAGTTTGATGAACTGCAATCATATAGCAGTCATATACTATGAGAATAATAATGTTTAAAAAATAGATGTTGGGCAACCAATGCAGTGCAATTTTCCAGATTGGTCAGTCAGTTGACAGGCATTTAATAAGTACCTATACAAAAAAGAGGCATTAACCAGTTCATCATACATCTGTATTGCCTGCTCAAGATATGAATTAATGGACTGTTAATCCAACTGCATGTCATACCTTGGGCAATGTGCATCTTTTTCTACTTTTTTTTTTCAAGTGAATTATTAGGCTTTCTTTTTTGAGTGGCTATTGAAAGGACTGTATAATGTGGTTTTATGAAGTCAACACAATATCCTCTGCAAATTAGCACCTTGAGAATTAAGGGAATCTCTTCCCTTTGGATCTTGCAGAAGACATTTTCTGTGATAGTAGCAAACACTTTTTAAGAAGTATATGTCTTAGGGCAGTGAATAAAATTGTATACTTTGTCCTGCACCTGTCATCTACTACTTCACTAAGAGTTGGGAAAATATGCATCATCAGCAGTCCTCTGTGAAATCATAATTGGTCATTGCATTGTTTTGATATCTTTCAGAATTGTTTTCCTTTATGTTATTTTGGTCACTGTGTCGTTCTCCTGGTCCTACGTGTTTTGCTTTCTGTCATGTCATAAAGATCTTCCCAAATTTCTCTGAATTCTTCATATTTCTAATTTCTAAGAAGTTACATATGAATGTAATGAAATAGTTATTCTGTAATCTTTTTATATAACAGTTTATTCAGCCATCCTCCAGTAAAGCAATACTCACCTTCAATCTAGTTCTTTAATACTTAAATTGCTGTTATAAGTAATTCTGTGTATATGGAATTTTTCCCTCTTTCTTTGACCTCCTTAGGTTATAATGGTGACAGCCCAGCACCCTGAGCCTTAAAGCCTTGGGAACAGCAGTGCCCCACAAACCACTTGATTTGCTTCCAGGACAGCCTCTGTGCCCATTATTGAGGGAAGAAATCATTGGAGAGAGGGGACCCACATTCCTCATCACCAGTAGCAACAACTGCTGACCAGCTTCCCTGAACAGGCAGATGGGCACAGAAGCCCTGGGAGTGGCAGCAATTTCTAGACAACCAATTCTTCCAGCCCGGTCTTCATCTGAAGAGATAACTCCTAAAGGGTCTAGCCTTCTCCACCAATTGTCACCCAACTGCCATACCCAGGGTAGGCATACCTGCCTTGCTGAAGCAGCAGGACACTTGAGAGGCAGGTGGCCCCATGTGCCAGCCAGGTCACAAACCACCACCACCAGTTTGGCCACCATCTTACTTCAGACTCTGATCCCAAGAGCCTTGGGAGGAGGAGGAGGAGAAGGAGGAGGAGGAGAATCAGGAGAATCGCTTCCAGTCTAGTTAGCTATCCACCTGGGAAGCAGCTTCTGTGGAGATGTGGCCTGGCAGCTGCTCCTGAAGGTGTGCTAGACACAACTACTAAAGACCCAGAAAGGAAAGTTCTTGCCACCAAAGGCCTGTTAAATAATTCACTGTTAGAAACTGATATCCTTTTTATCAGTGGAAATGACGCTAAAGAAGGAGCATTAACATCTGCTTTGTCACTTCACCTTTCTGACCCTGGGACTTTTCTGTTTGACTTGCAGTTGAAACCTTGAATATGTGTTGAATCTCCCATTAGAATGTGAGCTTTTCAAGTGCAGGGGTTATCTTTTCTTGTTGTATCTTCAGTGTTTGGCACTTAGTATTTAATAAATGCTTCATTCATTTATTCATTCAGGGTCACAAAATCAGTTTATATCAAAGATGTAACTTGAATTCAGGTCTTCGGGCTTCAAAGCAAGCTATCTATTGCACATTGTCATTCTGTGCCATTAACAAGTTTTAAAAAATATTTTAAGTATTTAAAAGACACTCATATTCATTTTATCTTTTTGCAGTTTGTATTTTTATGCATTTTTTATAATGTATACATATACTAGTATAATAAGCGCATATAATTTCTGTATATGCAGCCATATAGTCAAAGTACATGATCTAAAATTTTTCACTGATAGGTCAACTTTTTGGTCATACTCCCCTATGTTGCTTTTGGCACTTCTGAAAGGTTGAGTGATTTGCCTGTGGTCACAACTGGTATCCACGAGAAGTAGGACTTGAATCTAGGTGCTATTGACTCCCGAGGTCTTCCCTGTATCCACTATTCTGTGCTTCCTCTCTGAATTCTTACCCTTTAATTATAAATTGATTTGTTATTGACCAAAGAAGTCAACATTTTTGTTTTTCAGAAATGCGGGATAAAATGAGAAAATGGAGGGAAGAAAACTACCGAAATAGTGAACAGATAGTAGAAGTTGGAGAGGAGTTAATTAATGAATATGCTTCCAAGCTTGGAGATGATGGTAAGTTTTTAGTTTTTATAATTATATTATATTTCATTTTTCTATAATAAGCTCAGTTGCTAGTAGATAAATCTTATGGGTGACATTGTTGATGAGAAAAAAATAACCTACCCAAGAGCTACAGAGACTGCTATAGATGTCAACCTGCTGTCCATATACCACCTGTTTCCATTGTTGACTCCAAGATATGAATTCCCTTTTATTATCCTTTAGTAGCTGAATTTTGTTGTGGGTAATTTGTACCCTGTATTAAAGATCAGTGATTTTTTTCTTTGTGGTTACACCCTCCGCTGATGCAGATAAGCAACCTAGCTTTAATTTAGCAGAAGGTCTTCAAGAGTTACTGTGAGCAAAATATTCATCCCCCTGCAGTTAACCTGGTAGTTAACACTTTCCAAATTTTGTATAGTCCTTGGGGCAACAGCTATGGTAAGTATGTTACCAAGCTAACATTTCCAGCTTGGTAGAATTTGTGAGAACTTGGTACTAATGACTTAGACTTTGAAGAACCCAGAGTCACTTCCAAACCACAATGAGATATTGAAGGACGATTTTAAATGCTATACTTTTGTGTACCACGTTGCAACATTATAGAAATTCTGATTGTAGTTTAAAAAAAAGAAAGCTCTGATTTTGGAATTAAGGGAGCAGTATTTAATATTAAAGTGTTCTGCTACTCTAGCTGTTTGACCTTGGGTAAATTAGTTCACTTTACTGGACCTCAGTTCTTTTCCTCTGTAAAGTTAGAGTAGGACTAGGTGATTTTTAAATTCTTTTCCAGATGTGTCTTGTGAGTGCTGTCACTACACAGCTGCAATTCCTTTCCACCATTAATATATCTTGACCTCAGCAAGGCATTTGAACTCATCTTTGAAGCCCATATTAGTAAAATTTGGTATTTTTGTGGCAGATTGAGTAGCTGTGGTCAGATAAATGGGTTGATATCAATTTGCTGGGAGAGCTGTGAGTTCTGTCCTTGATGCTCTCCTGTTTGTCATTTTATCAGTGTTTTGCTTGAGGATTTAGGAGACCTGCTTATCTCATTTCCTGATGGAATAGAGATATAGAGATATTGTGATCCTTGTGATCTTGATAGTCTTAAATAGGCCAAAGGCAACAAGAAATAAATTCAGAGTTCTTTATTTCAGATTTTAAAAATGCCATTGCAGAGAATAAGATAGGATAGTAGTAGCATGTGAAAAAGTCTTGCAGATTTTTGTTTAGCCACAAGTTCAATATGAGCCAAAAAAGCAAATGTAGTCAAAAAAGCAAATTTACCTCTAGGAGAGGTAAATAAAAGCAAAATGTCCAGATTATGAGAGGTAATAGTCTTCATATTCTATTTTGTTGATGAGTTGTCTCAGTCCCCATAGCAGCTATTCCAGAAATTTTCTACTTTTCTCAGTGTGTATTGTCAGTCAGAAATTTATTCACTATTATCTCCTTGCTAGGCATTTGGGCTACAGTTATAATGAGTGATACAATCCCTCCTTAGCAGGAGTTTACATTCCAGTGGGGAGGCAAAAAGGGCATATGTAAGTGTATACGGAATAAATATGAAGTACGTTTTAAGAAGTAGTTTGAGAGGGGAGGCACTAGTAGTTACTGTGATCAAGAAAGGCTTCATGTAGTGGTGCTTGAGCCAGGTCTTGGAAGATAGAGAGGGAGTCCCTGATGTGGAGGTGAAGAGAGAGTGCCATCCATGAGTGTAAAGGTGCAGAGACAGGAGATGGACCGTCAGGTAAAGAATTATGAGAAAGTCAGTTTGGCTGGTCACAGAGTATGGGAAGGAGAATAATGTACAGCAAGAGTAGAAATATAGATTGGGGCCAGGTTGTAAAGAGATTAAAAAACTAAACAAAGAAGTTTGTGTTTTATCCTATAGTTAGTAAGAATACATTGGAGTTGATTGTGTAGAAGAGTATTACCATAAGATCTGCATTTAAGGAACATCCCTGAAGGGAGAGAGAGAGGCAGGAGACCAGTTAGGAGGATAATTTCTGCAAGAAATGAGTAGAGAGAAGGGTTTCAGTATAAGATATGTTGTAGAAATAGAAATAGCAAGATTTGATGCCTGATTGGATATGTAGGGTGAGAGAGAATAAGGAGTTGAGGATAATGTCAAGGTTACAAACCTGAGATTGGAACAACTCTGCCTGTGACTGAAGCAGTGGAGTTTAGAAGAGGGAAGGTTTTGGAAGCAGAAATGATGATTTCTATTTCAGAAATATTGAGATCTCCAGGACATCCAGTTGTTTTTGTTTTTTTTGAATTTTTTTTTTGACATCCAGTTTTAATTAGGCAAATCAGTGATGTGAAATTGAAGGGGTTGGGACTATATAAAGAACTGAAATCATATGCATAAAGATGTGATAATTAAAATCATGGGAACAGATGAGGTTATTGAAAGTGTAGAGAGTTGAGGACAGGGCCTAAGACTCAGGCTTAAGAAACAACCACACTTACGGGATGTGATTTGTGTGATGAAACAGCAGTTAGATAATGTAGGAGAACTAGGAGACAATAGTGTAATGCAAGCCCAAAGAGCAAGGAAGGACTATCTCTTTGTAAGAAAGTGGGGGAAAGGAGGAGAGAGATGATATCACTGGATGCTGAAATGAGGAGAAAAGGAGTTCATTTGAATAGCCTCAGGTTTCTTAGTAAAGTAAGGGGGAAGGTCCTCAGCTGAAAGAAAGCATGGAGGCAGATGTTTGTGAGGCTTGAAGTGAGAAAAGAAGATTTGAAAAAGCTTTTGTGGGGAGTGAAATAGGGAATCACTTAGGGATGATTAAAAGGACCATTTTGCTACAGTGAAAACCCTGTTGAAGTTGGATGACATTAATTTATAGTGAGTATGATTGTGTGACTTCATTCAGCATCACATGAGTAGAAGAAACATTGTGGGAGTAATCTGGGGCCGAGGTTTAGCAAGAGACGAGCAGTGGTAGTACACGGGGACGATGGGTTTGAAAACTAATTTTATATCTGATAGAAACTTCTTAAAATTTCTTCTTGAAAAATTTCTCTATCACCAGCCAGCTTTTCCTTTTCTCTTTTGTTAGAGCAAGAAGTATCAGTATTGCTTCTTCTCTCTGGCTAATTTGGGCTTTGAATCCTATTTCCTTTGGTTCTTTCAGTTCATAGGATCATAGATTAGAACTGAAGGATCATTTGATGCCATGTAATGTAACTCCCTTGCTTTATAGAGGAAAAGACTACAGAGAAATTTAATGATTTGCCCAAGGTGACATAGCTAATGAGAGTCAGAGAGATAGCGTTTGAACTTGGCTCTTCCTGACTCCAAGGGCAGCTCTGCTATGCCATGCTGCTTCTCAGTTCCCTCCATTGGCTCTTCTTTATGCCTACATATATACTGCATCTCTATACTACTGCTATTAATAACAGCCCATATAGTACTTTAAGGTTTACGGAATGTGACATTGGGCAAAACACATAATATCTGAGTCTCAGTTTACTCATCTGTAAAATGTGGAGTTTTGACTAGATGAACTTGTATCTATCCCCAGTTCTTAGTACAGTGCCTGGCACATAGTAGTTGCTTAATAAATGATTGGTCTCTTTCCCACACTTGATATTATGGTCTTGAGCCAGTAAACATTATGAGGGAGGTAATGTAAGTATTATTTTACCCATTTTGTAGGTGGGGAAAAGGAAGTGAAGGGGTTTCCCAGGGTCACACAGTTAGCAAATTTTCAAAGGTGAGATTTAAGAGTTTTCTGTCTACAAAATTAATGTTGTTTTAAAATGTTTTATTAAATTTTTAATATTGAACATCAATACAACTAAGCTTACTTATAAGTTCTACTTAATCTCCATTTGTAAAATATACTGTTTTTTCATTCCCTTGAAGGCCCAATCACCATTTTTTGTCTATTCTAATTCACTCTAAAGTCTTTTCTTTTTGATATAATCACAGAATTTTGGTAAAGTAAAGTAAAGGTGGAAGAGGTACGGTTAGACAGCAGTTGTTATTAAAAAAAAAAAAAGACCTAAGCTCAACATGAGTTATTTGTGTTATAAAACAGCAGCCAAAAAAGATAATTTATTCTTGGAATATATTAAAGAGTTATACAGCTTAGGAAGGTGATAGTTTCACTGTCTTCTGCCCTCATAAACCTTCAAATTCAATACTGCATCAGTTCTGGGCACCATGGTTTAAGAAAGACACTGACAAGCTAGAGAGTGTCCAGAGGAAGGCAATCAAAAGAACAAATTTGGCTTGAACCCATGACATATGAGGAGCCAATGAAGAAATTGCACATTTTTAACCTGGAGAAAACAAGACCAAGGAGCAACATAATGGCTTTCTTCAAGTATCTGAAGGGCTGTCATGTGAAAGGGGGATTGACTTGCTCTATTTGGCCCCAGAAAGTAGAAGTCAGAGTAAAGGGTAAAAGGTGCAAAGATGTCAATTTACACTTAATATGAGAAAAACAGAACAACCACCAAAAAACCCTACTTCCTAACAATTTGAGCTGTCCAAAAGAAAAATGGGCTGCCTCAGAAGGTGATGGGCTTCTCCTCCTTGGAGATCTTCAAACAGAGGCTAGGTGACCACTTCTCAGGTAACTTCTGGTAAAGATTTCCCTTTTGTATATGGAGTTGGAGTGGGCAGGGCCGTCAAGGTGCCTTTCAACCAAAATTCTGTGATTATATCAAAAAGAAAAGACTATTCATTTACCTAGTTCCTTAAGGTTTACAAAGCACTTTTGCATGTATTATCTCATTTGATCCTTATAACAACCCTGTGAGATAGGTAGTTGTTTTAACAACCCAGCTAGCAGCTTCTGTGGGGGCGTAAGATGCACCCACAGCCAGCACCCAGGGGCCTGCTGGGACCCAGAAGGCTGCCGGGACGCCAGGAAAGCACAGGTTCTTTTTATCTGCTTAAACAAGGAAAGCACGGTGAAGGGGTTGACCATTTACTTTAATCCAGCATTCAGTTAGCATACAGACAACATTCATTTAGTTCAGGGGAAAACGCCAGCATTCAGTTAGCATTCAGGGGAGCATACAGACAAGCATCAAGAGACAGACCAAATACAGATTTATTGACTTACTTCAGGGGAAAAAACCAGCACCCTGAGGTTCAAAACATTCATTTAGTTCAGGGGAAAAAACAAACCAGCACCCCGAACCTCAAAAACAAAATACAAACAAATTACAAATATCAACAGACAGACCCAATACAACTCATAGTTACCAACATCTGGGCTCAGCCCGAGAGCAAGGGCTGGCCCAGAGTCACGCTTGCTTACTGCTGCTTCCCACGCCAACCGGAAGAGGAAAGAGAGCTCTTCAAGATGTCCTCTCCCCTCTTATAGAGTTTTTGACATCATCAAGCACCGCCTGAATGACCAGGGCCGATTGGTTCTCCCCCTAGCGTAGATGTTAACACCTCCCCTCAGCCAGCCCCATGACTCATCACACAGGAAGTTTTCTGCTTCCTGACATGCTCTCTGGGCTTCCTGCCCCAGAAGAGCAAGCAACAGCATCCAGAGGCTCAATGAGGTAAGCTGAGTCATTCAAAGAAAACAAAGGCCATTCTGGTCACAGTAGTGTTATCATCTGCATTTTATAATTGCAGAAACTGAGGCAGAGGTTCGGTTACTTGCCCAGGGTTACACAGCCAGTAGATGTCTGAGGCCAGATTTGGACTCAGATCTTCCTGACTCCAGACCCAGTATTCTATCCTTTGTACCACCTAGAACCTGCCTAAGGAGTCTACTAGCTAAGTTGTCCTGTCACAAAAAGATTGGACCAAGTTGCTTGTGCCTTGTTCCTTGAATCTGTTGTGTGTGGATCTATATATGTAATATTTTGTCTTTCTTGGCTAGATTGTAAGCTTCTTGAGGACAGGGATGAATTTATTTTATCTTTGTATTCTTAGTACTTACCATAGTGCCTGGAACATAGTATGGACTTAATAACACTGGTTGATTGATATCACTATAGTGTGCAAGCCATTCTTTTGTTTCTTAATCGCCTCCCTTCCATTATTTCATAAAGTTCTTTTTCGATTTATTTGTATTACTTATGTTTATATCCTAACTACATTTTGGTATTTCATTATGTTAATATGACACGATCTATTTCATGGTTCTCCTTTGGAGGACTTTAAGGATTCTTTCAGTTGATTTTTGCAGTTATATAATACTGTTACGAAAATCTTTGAAAAGATTGCTTTTCAGTTTTTTATAATACTGTCAGGGTGTATTTCTAGGAATGAAGTCAAAGAGTAGGATTTTTTTTCATAACTTTTATTATATACTGTTACATTTCTCCCC
Organism: Trichosurus vulpecula; assembly: GCF_011100635.1. Classification (NCBI taxonomy): domain Eukaryota; kingdom Metazoa; phylum Chordata; class Mammalia; order Diprotodontia; family Phalangeridae; genus Trichosurus; species Trichosurus vulpecula. The sequence continues at coordinate 135,810,228 of NC_050573.1, read as the reverse complement.
TCAAAAAGATTTAACTAATTTGTAGTTTTACCAGCAATGGAGGAATGTGTCTTTTTCCCCCACAACTCTGTCAGTGTTATGTCTTTGCTTTTTAGTATTTTTGCCAACATTATGAGATACTTCAAGTTATTTTAACTTGATTCTCTCGGATTATTAGTGAGATTGAGCATTTTTTCCAAGTGTTGACTAATAGCTTGTGTTTCCTTTTTTGACAGTTGTTTATATCCTTATGACATTTAACCATTGTGGAGTGGAAAGCACCCATGTGACTGGATATGGGGGCTTTTTATCTGCCATGTTTGCCCTAAATTTTTTTTTGAATGTTGTTTTTCTTTTGTATTTTTGTTGTTGTTTTTAATATAGTCAAACTCATCTACCTTGTCATCTTCTACTTGTTGAAGAAAAATAATTGTTTCCTTTCCACAACTGTGAACTCTAGAAATGATAGAAAAATGGCCTCATCATCTTCACACTTTCTTCACCATTTAAGTGAAGAAATTACCCCAATTCTCCTCTATGCTTCTGTAATACTGAACTCTTTTGGTACCCCTACCTTGCTAATCATTCCTTCTCTCTCCTTTTTTTTTGTTGCCTGCTTTTTCTTTGGACCTTTGATTACGTGTTCCACAAAGTGCTGCAGTCATCTCCCTTTTTCCCTTAATAGTCTCTCCGGTGGTGATCCCCATCAATTCCAGTCTCAGATATCACGTAACAAATGATATTACAGTCACTTTCTCTTTCTGTTTTCTATTTTCAGAAACAAAGGGCCTTTGTCTGTCTCACACTACCTAAATTTTCTATCTATACCTCAAATTCCATATATCTGAAATTGGGCTGCCAGACTAACTCAGCTTGCCTGCTATTTTTTAATAGTGTTATCATTTACACATATCTCAAAAGTTGCATGATCTTAGACTGGGGTGGGAAACCTGCGGCCTGGAGGCCACATGCTGCCAGCTAGGTCCATGGGTGTGGCCTTTTGACTGAATCCAAGTTTTACAGAATAAATCCTTTTATTAAGGGGATTTGTTCTGTGAAGTTTGGATTCAATCAGAGGGCTTCACTTGAAGACCTAGAGGGCTATATGTGGCCTTAAGGCCGTAGGTCCCCTGCCCTGTCTTAGATTGTTCACCTTCCCTTTATCCCTTATATCTAGGCATTTACTGAATTCCAAGGATTCTATCCCTGTAGTAGCTTTTGAATTTGTCCTCTTCTTTTACTTTCACAGTAACCACTGTAGTTCAGGCTTTTATGACCTATCACCAGTGCTATTATAATACCCTCTAAGGTAGTTTCTGTCTCTAGTCTCCCTCTTTTCCTAACCAAACTCCCTGTTAAATTCCATCTTATATACAAGCTTAATCTTTTTAATGAATAGCTTTGAACATAGTACTTATGCTCAAAACCCCTTCAGTAGCACCTCATATCCTATTGAATAAAATATAACATTTTTGATTTTCACCAATTTAGTATGCTAGCTAGTTTCTGAGCCTGTTTTGTGTACTTTTCTTCTTCCACCATTGAAATATTATGTACTCTTCTAGTTCCAGTCCCAAAGTAATTTCTTTTATAAAGTCTGCCCTGGTATTCCCTTTTCTTTCCTTCTCCCTCAGAACAGATGTAATATCTCCCTTTGAACACCTTGCACTTGTTCATTTCTGTCCATTAAGTTTCATACTTTTTTCTTATTTGTAATTTACACTCTTAGGCCTCCTTGAGGACAGGGATTATCTTATTTACCTTTGTGTCTACTCAATCAATAAACATTTATTCAGTGCCTACTATGTGCCAGGAGCTATTCTAAACACTGGTAATACAAAAAGAGGCAAAAGACAATCCTTGCCTCCTCAAGGAGCTTACAATCTAATAGGGGATACAGCATGCACACAAATATCTACAAAGAAATCTGTATATTAGGATAAATAGGAAATAATTTACAGAGGGAAGGCATTAGAATTAAGAGGGATTGGAAGAGGTTTTCTGTAGAAGGTTGGATTTTAGCTGGAACTGAAAGGAAGGAAGGGAAGTCAGTATGTGTAGTTGAGGAGGGAGAGCAATCCAGGCATGGGGAAACAGCCAGAGAGGAATGCTCTGAGCCATATTCTCCATGGCAACAGTTCAGCAGAGGAGGTGTTTCATAAGTATTTGTCTTATGAATAAAAATGTTGGTCAGATCACACAAATCTGAACTATTTTTTTTTATATTCTGAGTATTATATTTTAAAAGCATTGACAAACCAGCTATCACTTACATGAGGGCAACCATGACAGGAGACATGAAAGAAACATATTGTGATGTCAGTTAAAAGATGTGGTAATATTTGGCTTGAAAAAGACTTTAGAGGGAGAAGAATATTACTCTTATAGGGCTATTGTGTGACAAAGGATGTAGACTTATTGTTAATTCAGAAGATAGAACTAGAACTGGGAGAATCTTGGTAATTCTAAATTCAATAAATACTAAGTATGTAACTATATGCAATGGGATCTGGGAATACAAAGACAAATAAGTTTCTGCCCTTAAAGAGTTTATAAAGGGTGATATAATGTACAGCAGATAAATAAACACAAGATCATAAAGTCATAGGAAGTAGGGAAAGAATAGCCAGAGGGACCAGGAAAGTCTATGTGGAAGAGTAGCTGATGTGCCGAACTTTGAAGTAAGTCATATGATTCTGAAGGCCTTTGACTGAGAGTGAGTGTATTGCCAGCATGGTGGATAGCTTGTGCAGATCTATGGAGTCTGAATATGGAATTTGAAATTTGGGGAGCAGCTGGTAAGCAGTTTGACTAGAATGTAGATCTCATGAAATGAAAAGTAGGGGGGAGCTGGATTATGGAGGGCTTTTAATGTCAAGTTGAGGACTTTGTATTTTATCCCAGAATGATTGGGGAGGGGAAGGGGGATGGAGGAGGAGACGCTGAAGGTTATTGAGTAAGGCAGTGACATAGACCAGTTCCTCAGGGAGTGTATTTTGGCAGCTATACTGAGTTTAGGTTGGAGAGGGGAGAACAATTAAGAGACTGTTATATAATGGACATTGAAATATGTGTAGTTTATAGGAATTGAAGTAAGGAGCCAGTAGATAGGGAGAGATTGAAGATTAGTGAAAGAAAAATATTAATTGGCCAAGCTCCTATAGAGGGTGGTAGGAGACAGAGGACCGAGTAGAAGGGTCAGTACTTTTTCAGTGATCTTTCCTGACCATCTCCCCAGTTACTGATGTTTTCTTCTTCCTCAGATTTTTGAGTGCAATAATTTGCACATATCTATGCTTATCTGTTTACATATTGTATGCTCCTAGTAGCATGTAAGCTACTTGAGGGCAGAGGCATTTTTTCATTTTGCCTTTGTAACCCCAGCACTTAGCATCGTAGGCACTTTATTGATATTGGATTGAATTGGAGAAAGGAGGAGAGAATAAATTAAAATATAGAAGGGTTTTGAGCAGTGGAGTAGGGAATATGAGGGAGCCAGTAATAAATGATTTTGATTTTGTCAGTATGTTAGGAATTCTTGACATCCGTTGGGAAATAAAGGGGTGCTTTAAGGTGTTTTAGGCATTTTTATTTTAAAATTATCCACTTGTTTGTCTTTTTGTCTGTCTAGTTTGGATAATATATGAACAGGTGATGATTGCTGCTCTGGACTACGGTCGGGACGATTTAGCTTTGGTAGGTATTTAAGCTATATGTTACTTGCCTTACATATTCTATATGCTTACACTTTAGCATGGGAAGATTTACCTTAGATTTCTTAAATGCTTTGGAAGCAATCTAATTTTGTAAAAAAGACTGCTTTGAGTTCATAAACCACTTATCTTTACTCAGATACTTTAGATGCCAAGAGTATTAAAGTCAGTCTTAAATTGTTTTAAATAAAATTTAAAGGTATGTGGTATGATTCTTAAGGCATTTTGTTTTAAACTACACGTTTATATGGCCATTAGCTTCAAATTAGTTTTCTTGACAGTCTATATACTTATTAAAATAATGCTGCCTTTGTTCAAAATACTGTCAGCTCCCACATTGTATTATTTTAAACATTTTTAGTGGTGGCAGATTTTTTGCCCCTTTAATGAATTTTGTTCTGGGAAATAGCTCCACATCATTCAGGGTCATATTTGGTGATTAGACAAGTGCTAAAACTTAGCAGTACTATTTTTGCTCCAAAAAAGTTTATGAAAAGCATTGAGCCACATCACTCATCCTGAATCATACAAAATCTCAGACACTTCAGAATTTTATATAATAAAGCTAGTTGACTCTTTGGCCTGGTGGGATAAGTTTTACATTAACAGTGCCATTACCATCAAAAAAAAGTCATCAATGATCTTGAAAATATTGGAATTTCTACCATACACATTAATACACAGATTAATCCAGGTCATAATAAATTTGCCACTTTTTATTACTGGTTACTTTTGTTTTTGAAAATGGATTATTTTGTTTAGATCTTGTTGGAAGATCAGAACAGAAAACTGATCACAGTATTTGGAGTCAGGAAGACCTGATTTTGAATTTTGCTGCAGACCTCTCACCAGATTTATGATCCTGAACCAGTTGCTTAATCTCTCTGTGCCTCATGTACAAAATGGAAATAATAATAGCACCTACCTCCCAGGGTTGTTGTGGCGATGAAATAAGTTAACATATGTAAAGCATTTTGAAAACACATCTGAAAGTGCTATATGAAGGTTATTATTGTTGTTCTTTCTGTTTTGCGCTCAAAATGCATAGTACTTTGTTCCCAGGAATTCTTTATCTTCAAATCTCCTTTGAAAATGAATGTTTCTTTTTCAATTAATATCTCAGCCATTGTTCTTACAATTCTCATAAAGATATATATCACTATTTTTTATTCTTATAGGTTTATTATCACAAATATCTTCCCTACCTAATTTTAAAAAATGAATTTATTTTTATATCTTTTATTTTTATATCACCACACTTCCCCCATGCATCCCTCCTCCTAACCCCTCTTAAGGAGGTACCCCTTGTGACAAAAGATTTTTTTCTTAAGAAGAAGAGGAGAAAAAGAATTAGCAAAATCAATGCATTCAGTCAGTGCATTGAAAATAATGTTATGTGCAGTTTCACACATACTCACCTCCATCCAGTGTCCAGCACTTAGCCCAGTGCCCGAAATATAGGCCATTATAAGTGCTGGTTGACTGACTGATTCCTACCCCCATAAAGGAGAAGGGGGGTGGGCAATATCTGCTTATCTGTTCTTTGGGGCTATGCTTATTTGTAATTTAGCAACATTCATTTTCACTCGTGTTTATAGTGCCATTTATATTCTTGTAATCATACATACTGTTTTCTGGGCTATGCTTATTTCACTTTGCATTAGTTCATGTAATTCTTTCTGTGTTCCTCTACATTTATCAAATTTGTTGTTTCTTATAGCACGGTAATATTCCATTACATTCAAGTATTGCAGTTTGCTTAGTTCCCCAGCTGATGGGCATCTATACCATTTTCTTAGCTAGTACAAAAAGTGCTACTGTATATGTCTTCCTTTGTATGGGGCTCTTTTTATTGGTGGCTTCCTCTTAGCTTATGCGTTGTAGTGAAATCTCTGGGTCAGAGGGTATGGATGTTTTAGTCACTTTGTTTGCAAAATTCCACATTGTCTTCCAAAATGGTTGTTGCTTTTCCAAAATCTGCCTGTCTTTTTTTAATCTTTATTTTTATCATTACAACCCTTACAACAGTGACTATTTCAATATTTTGTTGTCTTTCCGGTTTGTAGGGTGTGAGGTGAAACTTCAAGGTTTAGTGTACATTTCCCTTATTAATTAGTGATTTAGAAAATTATTTCATATGGTTAATAGTTTGCAATTTTTTGAGAACTAATTGTTCATATCATTTGGGCATTGGGAAAAAGCGGATTTAGGTTTTATGTACTTTGGTTGGTTGTCCTTTTTGGATACTAAACCTTTAGTTGAGAAATTCCTAGTTTCTTACAACTTTTTTCCTGCTGTCCAGAAGCAGACCCTTCTTGACTTTCTTGATATTACCTGCTTCCCTGATTTTTTAAAAATGACAAATATTATTCACACATAGATATATTTAATTGAACATTAGATTCTGTCCTATTTTTATGTTGATAGGAAACAACATATATTCCTTTTAATTGCTATTTGCACAAGATTGGGCAGCCTTACCAATAGTGGTGATTCAGTTGCAACATAGTACTATAATGGGACACTAGACTGGGGGTCAGACTTTGGAGACCTAATCTAATCCTTTCTTTTTAAATATGAGATACTTCCCAATTAGACAGCTTAAATGACTTTCTCAGGGTCTCCCAACTAGTTGACAATCAGAGTCAAGAATAGAAATCAGAGTTCACTTCAGATCTATATTCTGTGATGTGATTGACACGAGTTTTGTTGTATGACAACAAAACATACACAGAGAGGGAAAACTTCACAGTACTTTTTCAGTAATTAATGGAATGATTGATGTTCATGTAAATCCTATGACAAAACTTTTTCACTCAGAATATTGAAGTAGATAATTGTGCTTAGTCACCTAAGATGTGGTCGGAGTGATCAGTTACTCATAGTTAACTTTTCTTTTATATGCTGCCTGATGTTTCTGTTAGACTCTTAGAATATATACTTTACCACACTTATTCAGTATCTCCTGGTGTGGTATTGAACACGCACAGACTCATAGAATTTCAGATTTGGAAGGGACCTCAGCGCCTAAAATGTAACTGAAAACGAAATCCATTTATAGTATACTACAGGTAGTAAATAGGCCTCTATTTAAAGACCTCAAGAAATAGGGAATGCATTAGTTCCTCAAGGAAGCCATTCTATTTTTAGATTACTCTAGTTATTAGAAAGGATTTTTTTCTTTTGAAAGTTTTCTTTTATGTTGAGAATTTTACAAACATAAGCAAACTTGAACATTTCAGTATACAAAAAAACAAAAAGAGTACTGCATATGAAAAATAGATCTATTATGTAGTTTTTTAAATGTATATTTAACATGATAGTAACTGAACAGCTCCTCTGAATTCCCTTCTGCTCCATTTTTTGTACTTTTAAAATGTTTCATTGACATGCTTCTTTTCTTACTTCTTCATCACTATCCATCATTATTTTTTTCTGATTAAATTGCTAGCCAAGGGAAGGTACTAAGATTAAGGGGGGAAAGTTTTTTTTGTTTTTTTTTGCAGAAGGTGAAACTTTGACTGAGACATAAAGTTCGTCAGGGGAACCAGGAAATTGAGATGAAGAGTGAGAGAACTCCAGGCAAAAGTTACAGCCAGTGAAAATGTTTGGAGTTCAGTGGCATGTTCAGTGCAGTAGAATAGCAAGGAAGCCAGTGTCACTGGGTCACAGAGTATGGGGAGGGGCATAAGGTGTAAGAAGACTGGAAAGGAAGGAATTGGAAGGTAATGAAAGTCTTTAAAAGGGAAACAGGATGTTTTTGATCCTGGAAGTAATAGGGAGCCACTAGAGTTGTTGGAATGGAGGAGAGGTGGTGACATGGCCAGATCTGACACTTAAGAAAGATTAGTTTTCCAGCTGATTGGAGGATGCACTAGAGTCAAAAGACATTTGAGGGAAGAAGACCAGATAGAAGGCTCTTAAAATAGTCTAGTAGTGAGGTGATGAGGGCCTTATACCATGATGGTTTCAATGTCACAGGAGACAAGTGAATGTATATGAGAAATGTAGAAATGACAGGGCTTAGGCAATTGATTGGCTGTGGTGGGGTATGAGAGTGAGAAGTAGAGGATGATGTTTAGGATGTGTGATTGGGATAGTGGTGGTGCCCTTGACAGTAATAGGCAAGTTAGGGAGAGGGCAGGTTTTTATGGGAAAGATAATAAGTCCAATTTTGGACATTAAGATGTCTACAGGATATCCAGTTTGAGACATCTGATAGTCATGAAAATGTTTAATAATTGGAGACGAGAGACTAGAGGTTGAGGGAAAGGTTAAGGCTGGAAAAGTAGATCTGAGAATCATCTGCATAGAAATGATCACTGAAACTACGAGAACTGATGATATTACCAAGCAAAATAATATAGATGATTAAGAGAAGAAGGCCCAGGACAGAGTCTTGGAGAATCCTCACAATTAGAGGAGATGACCTGGATGAAGATGTAGAAAAGGAGAAAGAAAGGGTAAGGAGGATAAGAGAGAGAAGTGTCATGAAAATATAGAGAGAAGACAGTTATTAAGGAGAAAGGATGATTGTATCCTATATCAAGGGATATAGAAAGGTCTGTGCCTGTTTCCTGACAGACCACCAACAGTTCTTTAAATTACATTTGTATCAGTATAGATATTGACATGTAGATAAATAACCACTTTTCATATAATTATTTTTTTTTGGTTTTATGTATTTAAAAACCTTCTGAGAAGGGGTTCTTAAACTGCCAGAGGGGGTCTGTGACCAGTTAAAAAAGAAAAAGGTTAAGAACCCTTGACTTAGATGTAGTATTGTCTAGACCACATTGCTCCATCTTGTCCACAAGAATAGCATGACAGATTTTGCCAAATGCTTTGCTAGCTAAAATTTAGATTAGTTACATGTATAACATTTCCCTAATTTATCAGGTAGTAATTCTGTCAGAAAAGAAAACGAGGTTCCTGTTGTTTGACCTGTTATTAAGCCATTTTGGTTCTTTGAGATAATTTTTTGCTTTTTCAGTTATTCCCTCACCATTTCTTTTAATAATAAATTATAGAATTATACCAGGTGTTGTGTCAAGCTTGACTGGCCTATAGTTTTTCTGTGAGAAAAAAAAAATGAGGACTGTGTTTGCCATTTAGTTCTGTGGTACCTCTCCCATATTCCCAGACTATACTATTCTTTGTTTGCTCTCTGACATTTGGCTCAGCAATAGCATTTCCTCGTTCTTTCAGTACCACAGAATATAGTTCATGTGGGAAATGTGACATTTACGTGTTGAAGTCAGCTATGTGCTTTTTTATTTCCTTAGTTATCTTGGACATCAACTCACTATTTGCCATTATCATCCTTTTCAATCCAAAGATCCCTTTGGCAGAGAAAGTAGGAGCAAAATAACACCTAAGTAGATGTTTCTTCTCTCCATGTTAATATTATCATTGCCCTATCCCCATATACAGAGGTTTTGTCCTTCTTTGATCCTTTTTCCTCCCAACATAATTTACAAAACACCTTTTTGGGGGTCATTATCCTTAATTTTTCTTGCAAGTTTCATCTCAATTTAAGGTGTAGAACTCATGATGTTACGCTTAGATGACTGCGCTGTGTGTTATATTTGTCCTTACTGCGTCCTTGCATCCATCTTCACTATCCTTAGTCTAAGTTTGTAAATTCTCTGTGCACCCACATCTCTTAAGTTACAGGTTAGTTGCTGATCTGCATTCATAAAGGTTGGTTCCACATCAGGAGTTCTCTACACTAATGAAATCACAGGTGTCAGCATTCCTTTTTTAAAAGACAGGAAAAACAGGCTTTTATTTCAGGGAGAAGTTTTGGGTCATTAAAAGATCTCTGCAGTTTCCTAGAGCCAGCTTGTTCTGCTTTTCTCTTCTTCATTTGTGGGTGCAGCCCATTTTCTTTATGCAGTATCTCTTCAAGATGTGTGTACTGATTAATGGATGAGCTCTATGGATTTGGTTCATCCGGCTATAAATTGTAGCCTGGAAAGGAGGCATGCTTTTTTTCCACTACAGACTTTTGAATGGTCGTGGATCTAACAGGAGTTTCTGCAACATTCTGGATTTCCTGTCATTAACACAATGTTATCCACTAACAGAAATATCTTAGGAATATTGCCATCTATATGACATCCCTATTTGATTTTGATTGTATTGTAAACCTCTGCTAGTGGCAAATACCTTTGGTGAGTTTGAACCTTTTATGTTTTGCTTGATATTAATAATTGGTATTATAGAATGGTTTTGTTCTTTCAAGGAGTTTTGTCTGATTTTGAAGTATCAAAGGAGACACGTTGGAGGAATTCCTCTAAGATAGAGTTTTGCTATACCAATTTACATGCTGTTTTTAGTCTCTAAACAGTGTAATCTTGTACTAATAAAAAAATAGCGTGAGGTTATGGTTCATTGATGGTACTAATAAAGCTGCATGAAAAAATGATCTTTGAGAATATTGTACTCCATTTTTATATGGCCTAGAATGTATAGCATGTTTATCCTGTTTCAGCCCTTGTTTCTCCCAATTCACTAATTTTTCCTTCTAGTTTTGTCTTCAGGAGCTAAGAAGACAGTTCCCTGGAAGTCACAGAGTCAAACGACTAACTGGCATGAGATTTGAAGCAATGGAAAGGTAGTAGAATCTTTTCAAACATTTCAGTTCAGAAAATATATTAATATAATTTGTTAAAATTTCCTTGAGGGGATAGCTGAATTCCTGATCTGGCTATGTGGAGACTTTCTAAATCTATCGAGTCATTATAGGGCCACTTACCACTAGCTATGTAAGAATTGCACAAACCTTTGACTTGCTTCTACCTGTTCTCTAGGTTTCTTTGGTAGAAAACAACTTCTGCTGTGTGTGCTTGTATGCGCATGTGCATGCACAGTCATGGGGTGGGCGTGGGGATAACAAGCAGCTGTTTGCATTCATGAGCTTGCCCAGTGCAAGCTGCAGCTGGGATTAATCTTTTTTTTTTTTTTTTGGAAAGTCTAGTCTGGACAAAAATAGCCTATTGAGGTTATAACTTAGTTAAACAGAGAATCCACTGGGAAATAGCTTCTCTTATTCTCTCTCACCCTTTCTCTCCCACCAAAAAAAAAAAAAAGAAAAGAAAAAAAAAAGAATAACTCCGAACCAGAAACAAAAACAACCCCCAAAAACATTACAGCTCAGGAGCAATGCAGTTGCAACTACAGCTTCTCCCTTAATTGACAAATGAAGATTAATGTTCCTGGTTCCCACATACATTTGAATAGAATATTGTTGCTTTATACCTACCCTTCTGGTGAAAATTCAAATTTAATCCAGGACTTTTCATGTTGTAATGACCATTCTGGCTTAAACATGAATGGTTCAGCTATATCCACACCTGATATGACAGATGATAAGGATAGCCTTTCTTAGAGAATTGTAGAGAATTCCAATTATTTACCACTTACTGAGATTTCCTTGAAAATAGAAGTGGTTTGTTTATTATTTCTGGGATTTCCTTAAAACTGTTCTGTAATTTAGAATACCCACACTGCCCGGTTAGTTCGGTTTGTAAGACTTTATTACTTTTTCTTTATAGAAAATGTTATATAGACAACAAATGCCCAAATTGTTTTGGGCATTTGTTGCATAAGATCGTTACATAAAGAAAATGATAAGAGTGAGTCCTTGTTTTTTTTTTTTTTTTGGGAACCCTCACTCTGTATACCACTATGTATACCACTCATTTTGATGTAATTATATACTACCTTTAAAAACATTTAATTTTTATGTTGTTGCTTCAAATAGGTTAACCTTTCTGCAGGCATGGACCATATCTTAATGTTTGTACCTTTGATACTTATTTAATTAAGTACCAAGAACTATGAGGAAATAATTCAATATAATAGACATTGGAATGAATTTGACAGAGGTTTTTTTGACATGGTGATTGTAGGTATCTGTTGATTGGCATTAGATATTTATGTTTGTATTAAGGTTTTATGTATTTTATGATTTTTTTGGGGGGGTTCTAATCTTATGGTCAGTGTTTAAATCAGATCATTTTACTGCACATTTTAATGAGAATGTGTCGGAGGAGCTTAATTTACCATTTTTGGAATTAATTTTGTAGAGATTTCAGTCACCAAAATGAACAAATACATATCATGAGGGTTTTCAGACTTTACTGGTTTAACTTTCTTCAAGATTCATCATTTATCTGTATTCAGGTTTTTTTTTAATTAATTTTTGTTTCTGTTTAAATAAATAGGTATGAGGATGCTATACAGCTATATGATCGAATTTTACAGGAGGATCCAACAAACACAGTAAGTTAGTTGATTATTTGGAAGAAACAGTATGAAGTTTAAGAAAACACTAAGTCATTGAAAATCAAATATCTAAAAAATTATACAAGGAAAAATGGTGTATCTTGGAATCTAAATTTTCTAAAAAATAATCTTGTAGCACTTTATTACAAAAAATTTCACTCTTAAGAGCTCTGCCACTGTTTTACTTATATATTAACAGAAGCATTTATCTCATTTAAATTTTTAAATTACACTAAGAGCCTGTTTCTTGTGAAATTGATCTGTAATCTTCCCATTGATACTATTCTAGATTTCTAAGTTTGCAAAGATTATGTTATATATACATATACATGCAGATATGTATACACAATATATACAAATAAAATCCATGTCTAATATATTTAGATAGCACACCCTATATACAGTACATATATAGGTAGTATATATAGTATACCATAGTAGACATATATGTATTCTATATATATAGTATATATTTATAGTATACTGTAGTAGATATGTATAGTATATATTCTACTATATAGTAACCTAATATATAGATTATGTACTATGTATGTATACTGTAACCATATATATATACACACACCATATATATAATATACACACATGTATACATTATATTCACGTATATTTTTAAATGTATTATTTATTTTTAGTATTTTTTTCTTTTGAACTTTAAATTTCCAAATTCCCTCCTTCCCACAGCCTTCCCCACCCGTTTAGAAGGCAAGCAATATAATATCAATCATACATGTGAAAACATGCAAAATATATTTCCTTATTAGCTGCATTTTTAAAAAAAGCAAGAAAAATAAAGTGAGGAAATTATCCTTCAGTTTGTACTCAGAGTTCATCAGTTCTCTTTCTGGAGGTGGTGAATAGCGGTTTTTCATCATGAGCTCTTTAGAATTGTCTTTGATCATTGTATTGATCAGAGTAGCCAAGTCTTTCAAAGTTGATCATCGTTACCACATTGTTGTTCTTGTGCACAATGATCTCCCAGTTCTCACTTCACTTTGTATCAGTTCATATAGTTCTTGCCATGTTTTTCTGAAACCCCCCCATTCATATTACTTCTAGCAGAATAGTACTTCATCACAATCATATGCCACAACTTGTTCAGCCATTCCTCAGTTGATGAACATCTCCTAGATTTCCAGTTCTTCGCCACCACAAAAAGAGGTGCTGTAAATATTTTTGTACATATAGGTCCTTTTATCTCTTTGAGATACAGATCTAGTAGTGATATTGCTGGGTCAAAGGGTATGCACAGTTTTATATCCCTTTGGGTATAGTTCCAAATTGCTCTTCAAAATGGCCAGACTAGTTCACTATTCCACCAGCTGTTCATTAGTGTACCTATTTTCCCCTCATCCCTCCAGTATTTGTCATTTCTGATAGGTGTGAGGTGGTTTCTCAGAGTTGTTTTAGTTTTCCATTATCTAATCAATAGTGATTTAGAACATTTTTTTCATATGACTATTGATAGCTTTGATTTCTTTGAAAACTGCCTGTTTATATCTTTGACCATTTATCACTTGGGGAAATGGCTCTTATTTTTGTTAATTTGACTTTATTGTGTACTTAGTTTATATTTGAGAAATGAGGCCTCTGTCAGAGAAACTTTCTATAAACATTTCTGATACTCCATTGTCTATGGTACCTTTTAGCAAAATGTAGTTTTCCTGATTATCCCTTTTAATTAGATCTGTTTTTGCTTTGTCTGAGATGTTGATTGCTACCCTTACTTTTTTTTTTTTTAGTTCAGCTGAAGCATATTAGATTCTGCTCCAGCCCTTTATTTTAACTCTGTATTGTGTCTTTCTGTTTCAAGTGTGTCTCTTATAAGCAACATAGTGTTGGATTCTGGTTTCTGATCCATTCTGCTATCTGCTTCCATTTCATGGGTGAGCTCATGCCATTCACATACACAGTATATTTCCTTCCATCTCATTTTCCTCTGTTTTTTCTTCTCTCTCTTTTTATCTTATCTCTCCTCAAAAGTCTGTTTTCCTTCTGACCACTGCCTCCCTTAATTTGCCGTCCCTTTTATCATCTCTTTCCAGTGTCTCTTAATCTCTTTTCCCTATTTCCCTGTTGGGTAAGTTGTGTTTCTATACCCAACTGAGTGTATATATGGTTGAGTATATACATATACATACATATACATATACATATACACATACACATATACATATATATGTATGTATGTATGTGTATATATATGTGTATATATATATATATATATATATATATATATATATATATATATATATATATATATATATATATATATATATATATATATATATGTATATATAGCCTTTCCTCATTACGCCATCCATTTTCCCCTCTCCATTGTAAAAGCTTTTCCTTGCATGCATCTTTTATGAGAGAAAGTTTTCCCTGTTCTTCTCTTTCCCCTTTTTTCCCAGTTCCTCCCACTTTCTTATCCCTTCATTCTTTTTTTTTGGAGATCATTCCAATATAATTGACACATGTCTGTGCCCTTTATCTATGTAGATGCCTAACTGCCCTAATAATGACAAAATTCTTAGGAGTTACATGTATCATTTTCCCATATTGGAATATAAACAGTTTAATGTTATTGAGTCACTTATTTGTGCTGCTATTTTCAGAGCTAGGTCTGGGGGTGTGCAAATTTTTGGTGCTTCTAAGGTGGTATGATCTTGGGAGAGGTATGGTCACTGCTCTCCTCTCTGGTTTTTACCTTGGAAGGGCCTCTGGTCCCCTGCAGCTGCAAGTGCTAGTGCTTTTTTTGCTTTGCAACTGTGACTTCTCCTTTGTTACTGAACCCCAGCCTTCTTTTCCACCCTGGAATTGTTACCCGGAATTGCATATGGGCAGTAGAGTTGCCAATTATTGCCGACTGTTCCCAGTGCCCTGTAAAAGGTCCGCTGTAATCTCTTTCTGACTAGTTATCTGACCTCCTCACTGTCTCTGGGCAGACAGCACTGGAAGCTGCTGCTGCAACTGCTGTTTCCACTGCCACATGTGTGGGCTCTAGACAGTCAACCCTGGTGTCACAAACTTCTGCCAGCTGCCTATTTTCTTAGGCCAGAAAAATGTCTCATCCTTTTGTTGGCTGTGTCTCCTCCAAAATTTGGTTTGATGTGTTATTTTAAATTTGTTTGGAGGGGAATGTTGAGAGTTGATCTGGATTTCCTCCAATGGGCCACCTTGTCTCTGATCCCCACATTATGTACTATTGATTTGTAGCTTTTCATAGTTAACTATCTCTATGAATCACAACATCTAAGAAATGAGTTTGATTTTTGAATTTAAAAAAAAACTTGAAGAAAAATTGTATAGGGTTTTCTTTCTAGGATCATTTAATTTTACCAAATTTTGAACCGAATATTTTAGAATATTTTACTTAATGGGTCTTAAATAAAAATTTGTGTGCTACAACTAAGTTTTTTAGCTTCTAGAACTAGAGATGTAGATGACTTGTTTAAAAATAATTTTTTTATTGATATCGTTTGTTTTTAAATCACCATTTCCCAATATAGCTTTTCCCTTCTCCTCTCCCAAAATGCCATCCTTTATAACAAAGAATAAAAATGAAGAAAAAAACAAAATAGTCCAGTAAAACTAATGAACATGATGGAGTTTGGTATTATATAGAGCATTCACCACTCATAGTTTCCCACTTCTGCTAAAGAGGGGGAGGTACTTTCTCATATCTCTACTTTCACTAATCATGGCATTTCAATATTCAGTTTCTATTGCTTTGTTGTTACCGTTCTTTCTATCTACATTGCTGTAATCGTGTATATTGTTTTCTGGCTCTTCTTTGTTCACATAGCATCTACTCATGTCTTTCCATGCTTCTCTGTCTTCATCCTGTTCATTGTATCTTAGAGAACAGTAATATCTCATTACATTTATGTATTGCAATTTGTTTAACCATTCCCCAGTATGTGAGCACATCTACTTAACTTTTTTTTTTTTTTTGCCACTACAAGAAATGTTTCTATAAACATTTTGTTGTACATAGGCCCTTTATTTTTGCCATTTACCTCCTTCAAGTATGGGTCTAACAGAGGAATCTTTGAGTCAAAGAATATAGACATTTCTTAGCACATTTCCAAAATGCTTTCTAGGAGTGTTGAGCCATTTCAGAGCTGATGGAGAAACATTTAATGTGGAACAAATTTTGGTTCAAAATAACTTCGTAATAGCTTGTGCTAATCTCACTTTTTACTAAGTAAAAGTTTCTATTTAACTTTTGATAAGTTGTCAAGTATTTGAATTGTTTAGCCATCTACCTGTTAATTATTTCCATGCATACATGTGACTTCCCTAAGAAAATAAACATTTCAGAGGTTTAAAACAGAAATAGTTACTAAGTTTATTTTGGCTTTTACTTCAGTTTATATTGTAGCAGTTTGTGTGCTGACACATGGAGTTGCTCAGATATGTTAAACATTTTTCTGTTTGGCAAATGCTGCATGTAAAACATAGACACTGGTTCTGTCAAGTCTATAAAAATCACATTCTGTATCAGTGCATATTTTTAGAAATGAAAATGTTTGATAGTTATATAAAGCTAATTGTTGCTTAATATGAAATAAATAAATGAAATTATTAAATTCTATCCCACCTATTTTCATGTTTGGAATGCGTTAGTCAAAATGTCTAGCATCTATGGGCTTAAAAATACTATTTCAATACATTTTATTTCTGTCAACTCCCAGATTGAATTTCTTTTTATATTTCATTTTCATATGCTGTAATTGGATGCACTATATATTATTAACATTGGGCTCTTACTTAAATAATCTTTTATGGAGAACTTCTGCTTTGCAGTTTGCATTTTTCTCTTTGCAGAGATCTCTGCTCTAAAAATTATACTACCCCAAAGCAACATTCTTTAGCAAGATTTCTACTATTTTGTGAGGTACCTGGTTGAGAAATGTTCCTTGGGAAAGTTTTTAGTGTTTTGTGAAACTATGACAAAACTAAAGTTATGATTATGACTTCTACTTTGTCTATTTCCCCTTCCCACAAAAAGATGGAACCAAAATGTAGTTGTTACATTGTGAAATGTCCTCATTTCAATTACCATATTATCTGTCCTAGTAAAATTGGGAGCCTCTTTTAAAAAATTATCTTGTACTAGAAAATTTAATATTAAAAGTTTTCTTGTATGATTATTTCACTTTTAAATAATATGGGGCTATATTTTCAAAACTAGCTATTCATCCTTTTTAGGCTTGAGCAGAGTTAGGATTTATTCACTGAAATTAGGTATCCAAATCTTTTAATCTAAAAGATCCAGAGTTTAAGGGATTAGTTAGTAGTTAGAATGTTTGTAAATATTAGAATCAAGCATTTATGCCTTAGATTGTTAGTTTCACTTATTATTTTTGGATAAGTCATCTTTGCTTTAAATTTTGTTTAATCTTACTCTTTTACTTCAGCTGCTTGCTAAATTAAACTTTTGAGTACAAAACATTTTTAATTCTGAACATTATAAAATAATAGTGCTATCTTTTCATCATTTCTATATTATGTACGCCTTCAAGTTTCATGACTTTTAGTAATACTAGTAATAGCTGAAATAAAAATGAAGCCTGCTAAGTATTCATTTAGCTTTTACTGAAATAAATGTCATCTGTCATTCTCTTAACCTTCTTCTCTATTGGCTACTCTACTGCCTAGAAGTGAGATAAAGTATTTCCTAGTGTTAAAACACAAACATACACACACATGTGCAAACACACAATTATATTTTTATTATTCACATATACTTTTCTCTCTTATTTGACTGAGTTTCTTGTATGTATGAATCTTTTTTTGTTCCTATCACAGTGCTCAGCACAGTGCCTTGAGTGTAGTTTAGGTAATTAATTGATATTATTGGAATAATTGGATTATTTATTAGCTCTCCCATAGCTTATAGTCCAGATGGTGAGGAAAAAAAATAGAAAAAAGCTAACTGTTACCAATCTTTATAGTCCCTAAAGCAGATTTAGAATGTAGTCTCAAGACATATTTATCTCTATTATAGTAACTCATTCTAATGTAGTTGTGCTGGGTATTGTTACTTTATTTTCCCTTGCTCCAATGTAAGACTGTAAAGCTACCACATTAGTGCCAGAAAAATGACTATGGTTCTGAGCATTCACTGTAGGGACTTACTACCTGTTGAGGACGGACCCTTTCTGTCATATAAGTGCACTCATCTTTCTTCATTACGCTTTGGCACAGAGCGAGTGAGGAATTGGGGCAATATAATGCTGAGGGCTCAAATATTTAGAATTTGGTAGAAGAAAGATGGTGTCCTTGTCCTATTTTTATTTTTCAACAAGTAGTTTATTCATAATTGTATTTCATATCCAAAATTTCATTCTTTATTTAGAATTTAGGTGCATTTTGGAGGAGTAAGATTTTAGTCAAAGGTAGTTTCTTAAAAAAAAAAGTGTTTTGTATTATACCATGGTGAATATCTTGTTTATTTTTGAAGTTTCATCATTAGAATTTGGATTTTAATCCTTAGATTATTAAATTCATTTACAAAAGGTTTTAAGTGTTGGATTTGCTTTTATGCTAAATGGTAATTTACACTTTCCAGTCAAGAATTTAGAATAAATACAGACTCTTCTGGAATGTTTTCCTAATCAAATGCAGAAATTGTTCAAATCATTATGCTTTTGGTCTTAGTACTAATTAAAAAGGATATGACAAATGGAGGATCAGTTCTTTTGCTAGTGTTGGGGATTATGAGACTACTTGGAAAATACCATTATTTAACAGTGTGACATGCTAATGCACTTTTGCCCATATGATACTGATTAAGGAATAGGTGTTTCTTTTCTCTGATACATATTTTCCCATTAACAAGATTGGCTTTGCATAGTTGATCAGTAATCATTTGACAGTTTGTTTTGAATGTTTAGGGTATTAGGTAGATGAAATGCCATGCATTAGGAACATATAAAAATTTGATCAAGCCATACATTAATCATGCATTAAGGTGAGGATTTTCAAAATATATTTTTCAAATTTGATCAATAAAAACATTAAAATGTATCCTTCAGTTTTTAAATGATTTTTTAAAAAGTAGAATGGGAGCTCATTAAATTCAGAAAACCAATAAAAATAAATTAGCATTTGTAAAGTTAATAATTATATGTTTTAGAAGTATTCCATCCCTTTTATGAATTCATAAAGCACATTTTGGTCAAATTAAAGGATTTTTAACGGTTTTATTTTGGATTAAACTGTATTTTACATTCTTCACTTCCATAGTCTTTGAGAAGATACTCTGTTGAGTATTCAGACACATCCAAAATTTTGTCCCATTTCTATTGCTTATGTTTGTGACCTTAAATAAAATACACACACCCACACACCCACATCTGTATCCTGTAAGTTGGGACTAATAAAATCTGCCTCCCCCCTTTTTGGAAAGAATTTTTTTTCCGAACATACGATGTCATTAATCTAGGAAAGTACTGAGGGAAATACCTACTTTTAGCACATATTTTTAAAAGTATAGTCTTCGTTGCCTTGGGCACTGAGACCTTATGTGACGTATTCGGGGTCACACAGCCAATATGCGTCAGCGGCTAAACTTTAATCCAGGTTTTCTTCATTCTAAGATAAGCATTCTACCCACTACTATTTATGGCTGTCTTTTGGGAAGAATATTAAAGATTAATTTTTTTATTTAAGACTTATTAGAATGAAGTAAATTAAAACTTTGCTTTTTTTTTAAACTGAGCACATAATGAATACATGACCACTCAGTGAACAGCCCATTAAGGAAGCTGGAATTTTAGTTTAGCATTTGTCAGCATTTCTTTTAAATCCAAATCTTTTGAAAAAGCAGTGATCCTTTCATACCCTATAGTTACCAATTAATTAAAAACTATTTATTAAGTACTTTCTATGCACCAGGTACTATGTATGCTAAGTGATGCAAATAGACAAAAATGAAGAAGTCCCTGTCTGCATGGAGCTTACATTCTATCTGGAGATCCATTAATTTTTCTCTAATCATTTGTAATTTGAAGTATTTTTTATTATATGGCTGTTAATACCTTGGTTTTGAGAACATTTTTTGTCTTTTGGGAGTGACTCTTAACTCACCTTATGCTAAGCACAAACCTCAAGAAGATCACTGATAAAAAGAAAGTCCAATATTCATACCAAACTATTTGTAGCAGCACTTTTGTAATAGCACTTTTGTGTCTGGCAGTTGAGTAATGGCTCAACAGGTTGTGGTACATGAATGTGATGAATGCTGAGAAGCATGGACAGATGTACATAATCAGATGCAAAGAGAAGTAAGAAGAACTGAGAAAATAATATACATAAGTGATGACAACAATCTAAGTAGAAAGAACCAGCACCACAAACACAATTGAAAATGAAGGTTGCAAAATTACAAAGAACAAACATGGCCCCGAAGAAGAAATATGAGTAGAAACTTCTCCATACTCTTTTGCAGAAGTGAGGAAGGGAAGGATCCATGAGTAGTGTCAGGTTTTTTTTTTTCCATTTCTAGATTGGTTTGCTAATTTTTTCCCCCTCATCCCTCCTTTAAAAAAAACCCCGAAAACTTTGTTATAGGGGATTGCTCTCTCAGAGCGGAGTTAGAGTACAAAGGGAAATTTAGGCAATGATGATCTGATAGCAGAAAGAGAGAAGAGGACTGGATTTAAATCTTAGGAGTAATCTGTATAGAGATAATTGAATTTAAGGGAGATTATAAGATCAAGAGAAAATGTAAATAGAGCTCAAACACCAGGAAAGAATACTAGGGTGTGTGCACACCCACACCCCACACAATGATTGGAGCACTGCATGGATATAATACTCTAGCAAAGGAGACTGAGGAATTCAGACAAGTTAGAGAAAAGATGGTTGCAGAAGCTGAAAGAAGGGTGGCCAACAGGGCCAAAAGCTACAGAGAAGTTGGGAAGGATGAAGAATTTTAAGAGGTCATTGGATTTAGCAATTAAGAATTCACTGATTAGATGAGTGATTAAAAGATCTGCACAGTTTTGATGCCATTTTCTTAGTCTTCATTCTCTTTGACTTGAGTCAAGTAAAAGTACAGCATTTGATGTTATTGTTCACCATCTCCTCTTGATATTCTCTAGGTTTTTCAGACATTGCTGTCTCCTGGTTCTCTCACCTGTCTGACCTTTCCTCATTTCCTCTTGTTCCAACCTCTTCACTTCAGCCACAGCGATTTTTCTAAAGCTCAGTCAGGTCTGATTATATCCTCTCCCATTCACTAAACTCTAGTAGCTCCCTGCTGTTCTTTGGATCAAATACGACCTCCTCTGTTGACATTAAAGTATTTCACAGTTTGGTTCCTTCCTCCCATTTCAGCCTTACATTTCCCTACTTGCATTTTAAGATTTCCCCAAAATGGCTCACTTGCTGATTTGTACATGCAATTTGCTTTTGCACTTGCTGTCCCTCATTCTAATAATTGATTACTTCCTTTCCTTCACCACTTGGAATATCTGATTTCCTTCATGACTCAGCTCAAGTACCACTTTCTTCAAGGAGACTTTCCTGGTTCCTCCATCTGTTTGCTGGTGCACCCCCTCTCAAAACTGCCTTGCATTAATTTTTTACATATTGTGTATATATTTTTATGTGTACAAGTTATTTCCCCACAATTAACACCAAGAAAACACAGATTCTCCACCAGCCAGCAACATTACCATCTATATATGAAGCCATTGGTTATAGCAAATGGAGAAATTTTGAATGCTCAGGGTAAGTTTACTTAACTTGGCAGTATACTTTCCAGGAATGTACACATAGGTGATGAGGTTGACGTGCACATTGCCAGAGCTAGCACAACGTTTGGGAGGCTGTGAAGGAAAGTGTGGAAGAGAAGAGGTAATAGACTGCCTACCAAACTAAAGGTCTACAGAGCCGTCGTGCTAACTTCCTTATTATATGCTTGTGAAACTTGGACAGTCTACCAGGGCCATGCCAGGAAAGTGAATTGCTTCCATTTGAGTTATCTTGGAAAAATTCTGAAGATCACCTGGCAAGATAAGATACCAGACACTGGGGCCCTTTCTTGAGCTAAACTGCCAAGCATTCAAACTCTACTGCAGAGAGGGCAGCTCCCATGGTTGGCCACATTGTTCGAATGCCAAATGTATGTTTTCCCAAAAGACTTTATGGAGAACTCACACAAAGCAGGCATTTACATGGTCAGAAGAAGCAATACAAAAATATAAGATCTCAAAGTCTCTCGTAAGAACTTTGGAATTGCATGAATGGTGGCAAAGGACCTCCCAGCATGGCATGCCCACATCAAAGAAGGTGCTGTGCTCTTTGAGCAAAGCAGAATTGCAATAGCTTAAAAGAAATATGAAATGTACAACTTTAGAGACATTTCTGTCTCAAATGTTCAGTAGACTATTTGTGTCCAGCCTATGGTAGAGCCTTCCCAGCTCTTATTGGTCTGATCAGCCACAGTTGGACACGCTGTACCGCGATCCCAACATAGTAGTGTCATTTTTGGTTCTTTTCTAGAATGAAAGACAGCAACCGATTGAGTTCAGAAATTCATACCATCTTCTAAGGCATCATTTTCTTAACTAATTATTCACTTCTCATATTTACATTTCTTTTCTCAAACCTTTATGTTCAGTTGGCAGTAGTGATTTAAAAACAACAACAAAAAACCCCCAACATTGCTGAAGATTCTAAGGTATTTTGTTTTTGACTAGGACTTTGTGATCCATGACAGCACTTGGTTATGGTAGTATAGCAGTAGTTCTTCCACCTTCTATCCTCTCGCTTATGAATCACCATAAAAAGGTGGTGATTTTCAGGTTAGGGGTTCCATCACTTGGGTGTGTATTCTGTGAAGACTGTAATGCTGCCATATTGTTCATCATAAGTTGACATTTGGCTGCCTCAGTAAAGAATTATTATCATCTTAATTGTTCCTGACTGATACTGTATTGACTCATCGAATCTATAAGGACATAGTGGTTCTCATTATTATTCTTTGGAATCAGTCATTGAGCATTTACTAATTATCTACTATGTATTAGATTCTAGGAAAGAGGAAGGTAAAAGATAGCCACTGCTCTCAAGGAGTTCTCAGACTCATGGAGGAAACAACATGCAAACAGTTAGGTACAAAAAAGATGTGTACAGGATGACTTAGAGAGAACCAAAAGAGGGAAGAGTCTAGAATTAAGGGCGATCAGGAAAAGCTTCATGGGGAAAGTAGAATGTCAGCTGGAATTTGAGGGGAGCCAGAAGACAAAGATGATGACGAACATTCTAGGAATGGAGGAAAACCAGTGAAAATCAAGAAATTGAGAGGTTGAACGTCTTGTGCAAAGAATAGCAAGGAGGCTAATGCCACTGGATTTCACGGTAATTAGGAGTGTGGAGGAGGGGGTGACGGTAAGGTGTAAGAATCCTGGAAAGAAAGGGAAGGAGGTTTTGAACGGTTTTAATAGCCAAACAGAACATTTTAAATTTTATCTTGGAGGTATTAGGGAGCTACTGGAGTTTATTGAGAAGGAGGTAGCAACATGGTCAGACCTGCACTTTAGGGAGCACATTTTAGCAGCTGAGTGGAGGATGCATTAGAATAGGGAGAGACTTGTGGCCAGGAGACCAATTGGCAAAATATTGTAACAGTTCAGGGGGTGAAGAGGGCCTGCTACCAAGGTGGTGGCAGTGAGTGTCAGAGGAGAGAAGGAGGCATACAGGAAAGCTGTTAGGAAGGTAAAATCTCTTGTATAAAGCCCCTTTTCTTTTCCAATACTGCCACCACCCTGGATCTCTAAGTATCCCCATTCTACCTTTTATAAAGTTCCAAGGATTTCCTTGACATTTTCTCCATCTACTTTTGTGTCTCATTCTTCTATAGTCTAACCTGGAGAAAGTTAAGATTCCTATCTACTTCTGTAAATTCCTTGTCATCTGGATTGGAACTGATAGAAACCACAAACACAGTACTTTCACTGTTAATAGAAATTCACTTCATGTTACATATTTGGTGAAAATGGGATATCAGTTTCTTCTGTGTAGCTAACACATTGCTAGATGCTTCAGCAAATTGCCCATTTACTTAGCCAAAAGCAGATCTATAAGCGAATCTTAGGTAGGTTTACAACTACTACTCATTTCCTCTCTCCCTCTTGATTCTTCAGTTCTTTCTTAGCCGTATTTATCTAAACTTTCCAATTTGAAGATTATTTTCCCTGATAAAGAAGATGGATCCCCAAAGTATGAGTTAAACAGTTATTTCTTTCGTCTGTTATCTTTATGCTATATATCCCTACCAGTGCATCTTGTTGCTAACTTGTTACTCTAATTCCAGAGAACTTTTTTAAAAAATGCTCTTAGTATGGATGTGTGTGTCTGTGTATGCATGTATGTGTCCTTGGCTCATCTGAGAATTTAATTTCTCTGAAACTATTTTTACACATTCATATTTTTCTAAATATGTTCTTGAGTTTTTGCTCCCTATTCTACTTTTTATATATATTCTTTTACATATGCATTGAAAAATTCCACATGTAGGTGATGGTTTCTTTAGCTGCTTTTCTTCCTCTTCATAAGCAATCATTATTATAGTGTTAGAATTTTGTTGCTGAGTATTTCTCCTGCCCCTTGACCTAGCTTCATTTATAATCAGACCATAAAATCATGCCTAAATTTCTTTGAACTTTTTGCTGCTTTCTTGAAATATAAGGTATATATTTGACCATGTTTGTTGTTTAGTTGTTTCTGTTGTGTCCAACTCTTTGTGACCCCATTTGCAGTTTTCTTGGCAAAGATACTGGAGTGGTTTGCCGTTTCCTTCTGCAGCTCATTTTATAGATGAGGAGACTGAGGCAAACAAGGTTAAGTGATTTGCCCAGGGTCACACAGCCTGTAAATATTTGAGGCTGAATTTGAAATCAGGTTTTCCAGACTGCAGGCCCAGTGCTCTATCCACTGAATCACTGCCTGCTCTTGATCATACCTAGCATTTTTTTATTTGGTTCTATGAACATGCAAAATAACATTACTTTCTTCCAACATTACTATCACTTCTTCCTAAATAGTTTGGCAGGATTAATTCTGTCATTGCTTCTGTCTTCTGAGAGACTAAATTATTTTTGTAATACTAATTTGTTCTATTTGGTTCAGCAAGTGTGCTCTGGTTATTTTTCTTATATTTGAATTGTTCTTTTGCCCCCAGTGTTTCTGCATTTGTCTTCTTTAGTCCAGTTCAACCATTGCATTTTAAAATGTTAGCCTCCATAATATGCTAGAAAACGGGTTAAGTAACTAAAGAGTGGTTTTTTTTTTTTTTGTTACCTTGTAGAATATTGAGGGAGGGAATTTCATTGGGTTGGATCACCTTTCAGGTCAATGTACCGGTATTTTTTTCCCAAGGTGTCATTTTTTTTTCTGGTTCATCAAGTTCTTATGTCTCAAACAGAAAAAAAAATAATTCTAGCTACTCTTACTTAGAATCTATACCATACTGAGTTTTATTATATTTTATTGGATCATTGTCATTTCCCATTAAGTATGTAGGCATAATAGGTTTCTTTCAGTTTAATGTAACAATGACTTTACAAAGTACTTTATTGAACACATGTGTGTAACACTGTACTAAGCATTTTGAGGAATTCAAAGAAGTTTAATATAGTCCCCTCTGTCTAGGAGGTTATAATTTCAGTGAAGCCAGATTTTTTTTCCTATAGGAGAATATGTGTGTATGTATTCATTCATTTATTGATA